>NC_053024.1:164574473-164690947 GCF_003073215.2 Triticum urartu | reverse complement strand
TTTTTCAGTAGTAGCATAATTTCTTTGAGCACCGTCTAGAGTTTTACTAGCATATTGGATAACATTTAATTTCTTATCAACTCTTTGTCCTAGAACAGCCCCTAAAACATAATCACTAGCATCACACGTAATTTCAAATGGTAAATTCCAATCAGGAGGTTGAACAATAGGTGCTGAGGGAGTCCTGGATTAGGGGGTCTCCGGACAGCCGGACTGTTAGACTATGAAGATACAAGATTGAAGACTTTGTCTCGCGTCCGGATGGGACTCTACTTAGCATGGAAGGCAAGCTAGGCAATACGGATATGGATATCTCCTCCTTTGTAACCGACCTTGTATAACCCTAACCCTCTCCGGTGTCTATATAAACCGAAGGGTTTTAGTCCGTAGAACAACAACCACAACATACAATCATACCATAGGCTAGCTTCTAGGGTTTAGCCTCTCCAATCTCGTGGTAGATCTACTCTTGTACTGCCCATATTATCAATATTAATCAAGCAGGACATAGGGTTTTACCTCCATCAAGAGGGCCCGAACCTAGGTAAAACATCGTGTCCCCTGCCTCCTGTTACCATCCGGCCTAGACGCACAGTTCGGGACCCCCTACCCGAGATCCGCCGGTTTTGACACCAACAGGTGCAGAAACCAAAGCTTTCTTAAGTATTTCAAATGCTTCTACACATTCATCATCATAGACAAAAGGAACATCATTTTGTAAAAGATTAGTCAGAGGCCGAGAAATTTTAGAAAAGTCCTTAATGAACCTCATATAAAAATCGGCATGACCAAGGAAGCTTTTTATATCTTTAATGTCCTTAGGACACGGCATCTTTTCAATAGAATCAACCTTAGCTTTATCAACTTCAATACCTCTTTCAGAAATTTTATGCCCCAAGACAATAGCTTCATTAACCATAAAGTGGCACTTCTCCCAATTCAAGACAAGATTAGTTTCTTCACAGCTCTGCAAAACTCGATCAAGGTTGCTTAAGCAATCATCAAAAGAAGTCCCATAAACAGAGAAATCATCCATGAATACCTCAACAATCTTTTCACAAAAGTCAGAGAATATAGCAGTCATACATCTTTGAAAGGTAGCAGGTGCATTACATAAACCAAAAGGCATACGTCTAGAAGCAAAGGTACCGAAAGGGCAAGTAAAAGTTGTCTTTTCTTGATCCTCTTCTGACACAGGTATTTGAGAGAAACCAGAATAACCATCTAGAAAGCAAAAATTTGTATGTTTGGATAATCTTTCTAGCATTTGATCAATAAAAGGTAA
Source organism: Triticum urartu (assembly GCF_003073215.2). Lineage (NCBI taxonomy): Eukaryota > Viridiplantae > Streptophyta > Magnoliopsida > Poales > Poaceae > Triticum > Triticum urartu. The sequence goes on along the minus strand of NC_053024.1, from coordinate 164,689,662 downwards.
CGGGTGATGATCCTTTTTAGTAGCTTTATTTAATTTGCGTAAATCAATTACCATTCTATAACCTGTAACAATTCTTTGTGGGATCAATTCATCTTTATCATTAGGAACAACAGTAATACCTCCCTTCTTAGAAAAACAATGGACAGGACTTACCCACTAACTATCAGCAACGGGATAAATTATACCTGCCTCCAGAAGCTTTAGTATTTCTTTTCTTACCACTTCTTTCATCTTACGATTTAACCTTCGTTGGTGATCAACAACTGGTTTAGCGTCTCTCTCCAATTTTATTTTGTGCTGGCATAGAGTGGGACTAATGCCCTTAAGATCATCAAGAGTATATCCAATAGCAATACGGTGCTTCTTCAGAGTTTTTAATAATTTCTTTTCTTCATGCTCTGAAAAGTTAGCACTAATAATAACAGGACATATCTCCTTCTCATCAATATAAGCATATTTAAGAGTATTTGGTAAAGGGTTAAGCTCAAACACAGGATCACCCTTAGGTGGAGGAGGATCCCCTAGGATTTCAACAGGCAAGTTGTGTTTCAAAATAGTTCACTGTTTAAAGAATACTTCATCTATTTCCCTTCTTTCATTCATAAACATATCATTTTCATGGTCTAGCAAATATTGTTCTAAAGGATCAGTAGGAGGCACAGCAATAGAAGCAAGACCAATAATTTCATCTTTACTAGGCAATTCTTTATCATGGGGTTAGCAAAATTAAACTCATGAGACATATCCCCTAAACCAACAGAAACAATATCCTTATTGCAGTCTATCCTAGCATTAACAGTATTCAAGAAGGGTCTACCAAATATGGACAAAGGTCATCTTTTGGGGAACCAAGAACAAGAAAATCAGCAGGATATTTAACTTTCCCACACAAGACTTCGACATCTCTAACAATCCCAACCGGTGAAATAGTATCTCTATTGGCAAGCTTAATAGTAACATCAATCTCTTCTATCTCAGCAGGTGAAATATCATGCATAATTTCTTTGTATAAGGAATGAGGTATTGCACTTGCACTAGCTCCCATATCACATAAGCCATGATAGCAATGATCTCCTATTTTAACAAAAATAACAGGCATGCCTACAACAAGTCTATGTTTATTTTTATTATCAAGTCTAGCAATTCTAGCAGATTCATTACAGAAGTAAATAACATGCCCATCAATATTATCTTCTAAGAGATCTTTAACCATAGCAACACTAGGTTCAACTTTAATTTGCTCAGGTGGTTTAGGTGTCTTAATATTATTTTTGTTAACCACAATTGAAGCTTTAGCATGATCCTTTATTCTAACAGGGAAAGGTGGTTTCTTGATATAAGCAGTAGGAACAACAGAATCATTATCAGTGATAGTCTTTCCTTCAACTTTAATAGGTGCAACAACTTTTACTTTAATGGGAGGATTATATTTAAACGACTTCTCCTTAGGGAGATCAACGTGAGTAGCGAAGGACTCACAGAAAGAAGCTACTATCTCAAAGTCAAGTCCATATTTATTGCTAAATTCACGGAAAGCATCGGTATCCATAAAAGATTTAACACAACCAAACTTAGGTGTTATACCTGACTCCTTACCTTCATCGAGGTCCCAATCTTCAAAGTTGCGTTTAATTCTTTCCAATAAATCTCATTTGAATTCAATAGTCTTCATCATAAAAGATCCAGTACAAGAAATATCGAGCATGGAGCGATTACTGAGAGAAAGCCGAGCATAAAATTTTTGAATAATCATTTCTTTTGAGAGCTCATGATTGGGGCATGAATATAAAATTTACTTAAGCCTCCCCCAAGCTTGAGCGATGCTTTCTCCCCCATGCAAATCGGGATGTAATGTTCCATCACCTGTGAAAGGATTAGCTAGCAGTTTCTCTATCATACTTGAAGGAATTTCAAAGTGAACATTTTAAGTAGGTTCAGTAGGTTGAGGAGCAACTCTTTGCTCTACCGGTCGGGGTGAAGATACCCCGAACAAGCCCCTGAAAGGATTATGTTCCATAGTAACAAGTGACAGTAAATTTCAGCACACTATATAAATTTTTCCTTACCAAATTCCACCTACCAAAGGCGCTTCATTCCCTGGCAACGGCGCCAGAAAAGAGTCTTGATGACCCACAAGTGTAGGGGATCTATCGTAGCCTTTTCGATAAGTAAGAGTGTCGAACCCAATGAGGAGCATAAGGAAATGATAGGTGGTTTTCAGCAAGGTATTTTCTGCAAGCACTGAAATTATCGGTAACAGATAGTTTTGTGATAAGGTAATTGGTAGCGGGTAACAAATAGTAAAAGTAAATAAGGTGCAGCAAGATGGCCCAATCCTTTTTGTAGCAAAGGACAAGCCTGGACAAACTGTTATATAAAGGAAAGCGCTCCCGATGACACATGGGAATTATCGTCAAGCTAGTTTTCATCATGTTCATATGGTTCGCGTTCGGTACTTTGATAATTTGATATGTGTGTGGACCGGTGCTTGGGTACTATCCTTACTTGGACAAGCATCCCACTTATGATTAACCCCTATTGCAAGCATCCGCAACTACAACAGAAGTATTAACGTAAAACTAACCATAGCATGAAGCATATGGATCCAAATCAGCCCCTTACAAAGCAACGCATAAACTAGGGTTTAAGCTTCTGTCACTCTAGCAACCCATCATCTACTTATTACTTCCCAATGAATCCCTCTAGGCACAAACAATGGTGAAGTGTCATGTTGTCGACATTCACATGACACCACTAGAGGGATGACAACATACATCTCATCAAAATATCGAACGAATACCAAATTCACATGACTACTTATAGCAATACTTCTCCCATGTCCTTAGGAACAAATGTAACTACTCACAAAGCATATTCATGTTCATAATCAGAGGGGTATTAATATGCATAATGGATCTGACCAAGTAAACCAACTAGCATCAAGTACAAGGAGTAATCAACACTACTAGCAACCCACAGGTACCAATCTGAGGTTTGGATACAAAGATTGGATACAAGAGATGAACTAGGGTTTGAGATGAGATGGTGTTGGTGAAGATGTTGATGGAGACTGACCCCCTCCTGATGAGAGGATCATTGGTGATGACGATGGTGATGATTTCCCCTCCCGGAGGGAAGTTTCCCCGGCAGAACAGCTCCGCCAGAGCCCTAGATTGGTTCCGCCAAGGTTCCGCCTCGTGGCGGCGGAGTTTCGTCCCGTGATCTTGCTTATGATTTTTTCCTGGACGAAAGACTCCATATAGCCAAAGATGGGCATCAGAGGGCCAACAGGGGGCCCATGAGGCAGGGGGCGCGCCCAGGGGGGTAGGGCACGCCCCCCACCCTCATGGACGGTGGGTGGCCCCCCTCTGGTAATTCTTTCGCCCAATATTTTTTATATATTCTGAAAATAATTCCCGTGGAGTTCCAGGACTTTTCGAGATGTGCAGAATAGGTCTCTAATATTTGCTCCTTTTCCAGCCCAGAATTCCAGCTGCCGACATTCCCCCTCTTCATGTAAACCTTGTAAAATAAGAGAGAATAGGCATAAGTATTGTGACACAATGTGTAATAACAACCCATAATGCAATAAATATCGATATAAAAGCATGATGCAAAATGGACGTATCAAGAACCAAGCACATCAAGAGACGCTTCAATTCCATCCGCGATCAAGTCAAGGAGGGAGACATAGAGATTTGCAAGATACATACGGATCTGAATGTTGCAGACCCGTTGACTAAGCCTCTCTCACGAGCAAAACATGATCAGCACAAAGACTCCATGGGTGTTAGAATCATTACAATGTAATCTAGATTGTTGACTCTAGTGCAAGTGGGAGACTGAAGGAAATATGACCTAGAGGCAATAATAAATTTGTTTTTTATATTTCCTTATATCATGATAAATGTTTATTATTCATGCTAGAATTGTATTAACCGGAAACTTAGTACATGTGTGAATACATAGAGAAACAGAGTGTCACTAGTATGCCTCTACTTGACTAGCTCGTTGAATCAATGATGGTTATGTTTCCTGACCATAGACATGAGTTGTCATTTGATTAACCGGATCACATCATTGGAGAATGATGTGATTGACTTGACGCATCCGTTAGCTTAGCATGATGATCGTTTAGTTTTTTGATATTGCTTTCTCCATAACTTATACATGTTCCTATGACTATGAGATCATGCAACTCCCGAATACCGGAGGAACACTTAGTGTGCTATCAAACGTCACAACATAACTAGGTGATTATAAAGGTGCTCTACAGGTGTCCCCGATGGTGTTTGTTGAGTTGGCATAGACCGAGATTAGGATTCGTCACTCCGTGTATCGGAGAGGTATCTTTGGGCCCTTTCGGTAATGCACATCACTATAAGCCTTGCAAGCAATGTGACTAATGAGTTAGTTGCAGGATGATGCATTACGGAATGAGTGAAGAGACTTGCCGGAAACAAGATTGAACTAGGTATTGAGATACCGACGATCGAATCTTGGGCAAGTAACATGACAAAGGGAACAACATACATAGTTATGCGATTTGATCGATAAAGATCTTCATAGAATATGTGGGAGCCAATATGAAAATCCAGGTTCCACTATTGGTTATTGACTGGAGACGTGTCTCGGTCATGTCTACATAGTTCTCGAACCCGTAGGGTCCGCATGCTTAACGTTCGATGACGATCGGTATTATGAGTTTATGTGTTTTGATGTACCGAAGATAATTTGGAGTCCCGGATGTGATCACAGACATGACGAGGAGTCTCAAAATGGTCGAGGCATAAAGATTGATATATTGGATGACTATATTCGAGCACCGGATGAGTTTCGAGGTTCACCGGATAATTATCGGAGTGTTGGGGGGTTATTGGAATCTCCGGGGGAACTAATGGGCCAACATGGGCCTTGTGTGCGTGAGAGAGAGAGAAAGAGGAAGGGGCATTAGGGCTGGACGCCCCCCCCCCCTTGAGGAGGCCAATTTGGACAAGGAGGGGGGCGGCGCCCCCTCTTTCCTTCCCTCTCTCCCTCTCCTTCCTTACCCCTTCCTCCTCCTAGTTGGACTAGGAAAGGGGGAGTCCTACTCCTACTAGGAGGAGGACTCCTCCCCTCCTTGGTGGGCCCTAGGGGCCGGCCGGCCTCCCCCTTGCTCCTTTATATATGGGGGCAGGGGGCACCCTAGAACACACAAGTTGATCATTGATCTCTTAGCCGTGTGTGGTGCCCCCTCCACCATAATCCACCTCAATCATATCGTCGTAGTGCTTAGGCGAAGCCCTGTGCCGGTAGCTTCATCATCACTATCATCACACCGTCGTGCTGACGAAGCTCTCCCTCGACACTCAGCTGGATCGAGAGTTCATGGGACGTCACCGAGCCGAACGTGTGCAGATAGCGGAGGTGTCGTACTTTCGGTACTAGGATCGTCGAATCGTGAAGACGTACAACTACATCAACCACATTGTCATAACGCTTCCGCTTACGGTCTACGAGGGTACGTGGACAACACTCTTCCCCTCTTGTTGCTATGAATCACCATGATAGATCTTGCGTGTGTGTAGGAATTTTTTTGAAATTACTACGTTCCCCAACAATTAACTCCCAGCTGAGACGAGCATTTGTGCAACCCAGACATTTTAAGTATATGCTCGCTGATAGAACTGTTTTCCTCCATCTTACAACTATAGAACTTGTCAAAGACTTCATATCTCTCGACCCGGGCACGATCTTGGAAAACCATTTTCAGCTCTTGGAACATCTCATATGCTCCGTGTTTCTCAAAACGCTTTTGGAGCCCCGGTTCTAAGCTATAAAGCATGCTGCACTGAACCAAGGAGTAATCATCACTATGCGACTGCCAGGCGTTCATAAAGTCTTGATTTGCTGGGAAAATGGGTGCGTCACCTAGCGGTGCTTCAAGGACATATGCTTTCTTAGCATCTACGAGGATGATCCTCAAGTTACGGACCCAATCTATATAGTTGCTACCATCGTCTTTCAGCTTGGTTTTCTCTAGGAACGTGTTGAAGTTGAGGGAAACATTAGCGGTTCCATTTTATCTACAAGACATATTGTAAAGATATTTTAGACTAAGTTCATGATAATTAAGTTCATCTAATCAAATTATTAATGAACTCCCACTCAGATAGACATCCCTCTAGTCATCTAAGTGATACATGATTCGAATCGACTAGGCCGTGTCCAATCATCACGTGAGACAGACTAGTCAACAACTATGAACATCTCCATGTTGATTGTATCTACTATGCGACTCATGTTCGACCTTTCGGTCTCTCGTGTTCCGAGGCCATGTCTGTACATGCTAGGGTCGTCAAATCAACCTAAGTGTTTCGCACGTGTAAATCTGGCTTACACCCGTTGTATGCGAATGTTAGAATCTATCACACCCAATCATCATGTGGTGCTTCGAAACAACGAACCTTCGCAATGGTGCACAGTTAGGGGGGACACATCTCTTGAAATTTTTAGTGAGGGATCATCTTATTTATGCTACCGTCGTTCTAAGCAAATAAGATGTAAACATGACAAACATCACATGCAAATCATAAAGTGACGTGATATGGCCAATATCATCTTGCGCCTTTGATCTCCATCTTCGATGCGCGGCATGATCACCATTGTCACCGGCATGACACCATGATCTCCATCATCGTGTCTTCATGAAGTTGTCTCGCCAACTATTACTTCTACTACTATGGCTAACGGTTAGCAATAAAGTAAAGTAATTACATGGCGTTTTCATTGACATGTAGGTCATACAATAAATTAAGACAACTCCTATGGCTCCTGCCGTTTGTCATACTCATCGACATGCAAGTCGTGATTCCTATTACAAGAACATGCATGATCAATATCATACATCACACATATCATTCATCACACCCTTTTGGCCATATCACATCACATAGCATATCCTGCAAAAACAAGTACGTCCTCTAATTGTTGTTGCATGTTTTACGTGGCTGCTAAGGGTTTCTAGCAAGAACGTTACCTACACACAAGCCACAATGGTGATATGCCAATTGCTATTTACCCTTCATAAGGACCCTTTTCATCAAATCCGATCCGACTAAGTGGGAGAGACAGACACGCGCTAGCCATCTTATACATCAAGTGCATGTCAGTCGGCGGAACCAACCTCACGTAAGTGTACATGTAAGGTCGGTCCAGGCCGCTTCATCCCACAATGCCGCCGAATAAATATAAGACTAGTAACGGTAAGCAAATTGAACAAATCATCACCCACAACTACTTTGTGTTCTACTCGTGCATAGAATCTACACATAGACCTCGCTCTGATACCACTGTTGGGGAATGTAGTAATAATTCAAAATTTTCCTACGTGTCACCAAGATCAATCTAGGAGATTCTAGCAATGAGAGAGAGGGAGTGCATCTTCATACCCTTGAAGATCTCTAAGCGAAAGCGTTACAAGAACGCAGTTGATGGAGTCGTACTCGCGGCGATTCAAATTGCGGAAGATCCAATCAAGCGTCGAACAGACGGCTCCTCCGCGTTCAACACACGTACAGCCCGGGGATGTCTCCTCCTTCTTGATCCAGCAAGGGGAGAGGAGAAGTTGAGGGAGAACTCCGGCAGCATGACGACGTGGTGGTGGTGGAGCTCGTGGTTCTTCGGCAGAGCTTCGCTAAGCGCTACGGAGGAGGAGGAGGTGTTGGAGGAGGGAGGGGCTGCGCCAGGGAAGGGGTGCGGCAGCCCTCCCACCCCCTCTATTTATAGGGTGAAGGGGAGAGGGGTCGGGCCCCCTAGATGCATCTAAGGGGGGCAGAGGCCAAGGGGGAAGGGTTGCCCCCCAAGCAAGGCGGGAGGCGCCCCCCTCCCCTAGGGTTTCCAACCCTAGGCACCTTGGGCCCTTGGGGGGCGCACCAGCCCACTAGGGGGCTGGTTCCCTCCTATATTCAGCCCATTAAGTCCTCCGGGGCAGGTGGCCCCACCCGGTGGATCCCCGGACACCTTTCGGTGGTCCCGGTACAATATCGATAACCCCCGAAACCATTCCGGCGACTGAAACTGGACTTCCCATATATAAATCTTCACCTCCAAACCATTCCAGAACTCCTCGTGATGCCCGGGATCTCATTCGGGAATCCGAACAACCTTTGGTAACCACATACTATTTCCCATAACAACTCTAGCGTCACCGAACCTTAAGTGTGTAGACCCTACGGGTTCGGGAACCATGCAGACATGACCGAGACATCTCTCCGGCCAATAACCAACAGCGGGATCTGGATACCCATGTTGGCTCCCACATGTTCCACGATGATCTCATCGGATGAACCATGATGTCGGGGATTCAATCAATCCCGTATACAATTCCCTTTGTCCATCGGTATGTTATTTGCCAGAGATTCGATCGTCGGTATCCCCATACCTCGTTCAATCTCGTTACCGACAAGTCTCTTTACTTGTTCCGTAACACATGATCCCATGGCTAACTCCTTAGTCACATTGAGCTCGTTATGATGATGCATTACCGAGTGGGCCAAGACATACCTCTCTGTCATACGGAGTGAGAAATCTCAGTCTCGATTCGTGCCAACCCAACAGACACTTTCGGAGATACCTGTAGTGCACCTTTATAGTCACCCAGTTACGTTGTGACGTTTGATACACCCAAAGCACTCCTATGGTATCCGGGAGTTGCACAATCTCATGGTCTAAGGAAACGATACTTGACATTACAAAAGCTCTAGCAAACGAACTACACAATCTTGTGCTATGCTCAGGATTGGGTCTTGTCCATCACATCATTCTCCTAATGATGTGATCCCGTTATCAACAACATCCAATGTCCATGGTCAGGAAACTACAACCATCTATTGATCAACGAGCTAGTCAACTAGAGGCTCACTAGGGACATATTGTGATCTATGTATTCATACATGTATTACGGTTTCCAGTTAATACAATTATAGCATGAACAATATACAATTATCATGAACAAGGAAATATAATAATAACCACTTTATTATTGCCTCTAGGGCATATTTCTAATAAGGCAACCCAATGAATAAATTTTATTTTTGCCTTTTTCTTTCTGTTTTTGAATGTTTGCACAATTATTCTACTGTTATGATTGTGTTTTATGTTCTAATTAGTGTTTGTGCCAAGTAAAGCCTTTCGGATCATGTTGGGTGATAGTTGATTTGATATTGTTGAAAAACATAAACTTTTGCGTGTAGTAGCAGAATTTTGTAAAATCACAAAAGAGACGAAAAATTCTGATTTTTTATACAAGATTTATATAAAAAATTGCCTACATTCTCCTGAATTTTTAGAATTTTTAGAGTTACATAAGTATGGTTAGAGTAGAGATTACTACAGACTGTTCTGTTTTTGACAGATTCTGTTTTCGTTGCATTGTGTGCTTATTTTGATGAATCTATGTATTGTACCGGGGGGTATAAGCCATGGTAAAGTTGTAATATAGTATATCTAATGCAATAATAAAATATGAATAGGTTTGCAATAGTACCTAGAGTGGTGATTTGCTTTATTATTCTAACGGATCTCACGAAGGTTTTGTTAAGTTTTGTGTGATTGAAGTTTTCAAGTTTTGGGTGAGATCACGATGGATGAAGGAATAAGGAGTGAAAAGAGCCTAAGCTTGGGGATGCCCCATGGCACCCCAAGTTAATATTCAAGGAGAACCAAGCAACTGAGCTTGGGATACCCCGGAAGGCATCCCCCCTTCTTCTAACGACCATCAGTATTTTACTTGGAGCTATATTTTTATTCGTCACATATCATGAGTTTTGCTTGGAGCTTCTTGTATCATATGAGTCTTTGCTTGTTTTTCTTTTTATTTTGTCACGAGTATCTTTGCTGGACACACCTATTTGAGAGAGCCAAAATTATGCTATGATTCGTTAGAATTGCTCTTTATGCTTCACTTAAATTTTTTGAGCTATGGAATTGCTCTAGTGCTTTACTTATATCTTTTTGAGCATGGTGTGCTTTAATATTTTTAAATAAATGCTCTCATGCTTCACTTAGATTAATTTGAGAGTTAGTAAATTTTTTGGAAGAAATTCTCTCATGCTTCACTTATATTATTTTGAGAGACAAAAAAATTTATGCTCATGTTGTTCACTTATAGATTTGTTTGAGCTTGTCAAAAGCAATTGCAATATATGAAACTAGTCCCAAAGTGACATATATTCAAGAGGGATATAATAAAAACTTTCATGAAGATCATTGGAGAAAATAAACTTGATTCTTTGTAATGGATTTTAGATATGATGATAGTGATATGTGAGTCATGTTGGTGAGTACTTATGCTTTAGTAAGAATATTGGTGTTAGGGTTTGTGATTCCCTATGCAAGCATGAAAGTCAATAGTTATGCAATGAAATTACATCCTACTTGTGGTGCATTATTCGGTGTTAGTTATGCTTAATGCTCGCTTATGTGATTTTTCGTTTCTTGGTTGGATGCTTCTCAATCTTTTTGCTAGCCTCCACTTGTACTAAGTCGAAATACTACTTGTGCATCCAAAATATTTAAACCCAGTTTTGCCATATGAGTCCACCATACCTACCTATATGCGGTATTTCCATGCCGTTCTAAGCAAATTTGTATGTGCCATCTCTAATTTTCAAAATGAATTTCCTTTTTGTGTGCTCGTACCGCTCATGAAGCAGAAGGGGGTGGCCGATATTTTCCATGCTAGATGTGTTATTCTCAAGATGAGTGTTTATTCACTTGTCATTGCATGAGAGTACGGCGGTAATAGGGATGCCCAATCCCGAAATCAAAAGGAAATTTACTTTATTTTTTCAAATAATAAATTCCTTGGAAAGTGTTGGTATGGAAAGCACTCGTGGATACGACTAGCCATGGATTGTGAAAGAATGGTGGAAAAAGGAATAAACTTTATTTTCTGTTTGGGAACCGCCTATGATATATCTAGCATGGAAAGTGTTGGAAATTACTCGGTCGTTTTCATTGACGGGAAAAGTATGCCTCTCAAAAAAAATTATGTCCCAATTTAAGCTTTGAGCTCTGACACCTCTACAAATCCCTACTTCCCTTTGTGAAGGACCTAACTATTTACTTTATGCATTTTTTATTTTTATTTGAGTCTCCATCTTCTCTTATAAAGCACCAACTAAGGGGCACTATGATCATACTTGAGCATTGGATGTAGCTAATATGCGAGTGTGTTTCATGAATGGATCAATGATTGAGCATGATGGGCTAGGGATAACTTTCTTTAGTGTTGATATTTTGAAAGACATGGTTTCTTGTTGATATGCTTGAGTATTGAAATCTTCATGTCAAAACTAGACTATTGCTTTGAACCATATAAAATTCCAAATGTCCATGCTACAAAAGAAAAGAATAATTCATTAGTTTAGCCGTTAGGCGAAGCTTCTTTACACGCCGATAGCGAAACAACCCAGGAAGCTTAACGTGCTCTTGGCGCAAAGGTAATAGAATGGGAGTCTCACGACACCCGATACTCGGGATCTCCTGCTTGAAAAAGCAAGGAATTTCAATTACTCAGTCGTTGAATAAAATAAACTAGATACCCATGTTTCCAATATTTACTTCTCTTTACTTGCAGGAGATGGCCTATGCATAAAGTAGATTTGCTACACAAGCTCAAGTGGAGGAGGAAGCAGGGGTGGCGAACAAAATGTTGGTATTGAAGATCTCTTGCTCTCCCCCTGAAGGGTTCTTAGATTATGTGATGAACATGTTAGGCAGCATTCCACATCAAAAATTCTGTTTTACCTAATCAAGGATGAGTAGGTATTAGGCTTGGGATGTTGATACGTCTCCAACGTATCTATAATTTTTGCTTCTTCCATGCTGTTATATTATCATTCTTGGATGTTTTACAATCGTTTTATAGCAACTTCATATCATTTTTTGGGACTAACCTATTGACATAGTGCCCAGTGGCAGTTGCTATTTTTGCTTGTTTTTTACTTCACAGAATATCAGTACTAAACGGAGTCAAAACGTAGCGAAACTTTTTGGAGATTTTTTCTAGACCAAAGAAGTAGCAGAGGGGAGGCCCCAGGTGGGCACAACCCACCAGGGCGCGCCAGGAGGCCCAGGCACGCTCAGGGGGATTGTGCCCCCTCGGTGACCTCTCGCACCGCCTCTCCGCCCTATAAATTGCCAAATATTCCAGAAACCCTAGGGGAGTCGACGAAACAAAATTCCAGCTTCCGCAAGATCCAGAACCACGAGATCCAATCTAGACACCATCACGGACGGGTTCATCATCCTCATTGGTGCCTCTCCGATGATGCGTGAGTAGTTCATCATAGACCTACGAGTCTGTAGGTAGTAGCTAGATGGCTCTCTCTCTCTCTCTCTTGATTCTCAATATAATGATCTCTTGGAGATCTATTTGATGTAACTCTTTTTTGCGGTGTGTTTGTTGGGATCCGATGAACTTTGAGTTTAGATCAGATCTATATACATGGATATTATTTGAGTCTTATTTTGATCTCTTATATGCATGATTTTTTATAGCCTGGTATTTCTTCTTAGAATCTTTGGTTTAGTTAGGCCAACTAGATCGATTTTTCTTGCCATGGGAAGAGGTGCTTTGTGATGGGTTCAATCTTGCGGTGTTCTTTCCTAGTGACGGAAGGGGCAGCAAGACACGCATGTATCATTGCTATTAAGGATAACAAGATGGGAGCTATTCCTACATGAATAGATCACGTCTACATCATGTCATCATTCTTATTGCATTATTCTATTTCTCCATGAACTTAATACACTAGATGCATGCTGGATAGCGGTCGATGTGTGGAGTAATAGTAGTAGATGTAGGCAGGAGTCGGTCTACTAATTTTGGAAGTGATTCCTATATATTGAGCATTGCCTTGGATATCGTCATAATTATTCGATCTTCTATCAGTTGCCCAACAGTAATTTGTTTACCCACCGTGTGCTATTTTCTCGAGAGAAGCCACTAGTGAAATCTACGGCCCCCACGTCTATTATTTATCATATTTGCTTTGAGATCTATTTTTATTCGCTTTTATTTTAAGATCTATTATTCCAAAAACCCAAAAAAAACCTTGCTGCACATTTTTATTACTTATTTTATTTTGTGTTTTGTCGAGATCTATTTATCCAATCTACACAAATTTTATCCCGTCAACTTGACAATTTCTGGCGCCGTTACCCGAAGAGGGATTAACGACCCCTCATACGCGTCAGGTTGCAAGTATTTGTTCTTTGTGTGTAGGTACCGTTTACATAGTGCTGCTTGACTCTCCTACTGGATTGATACCTTGGTTTCATAACCGAGGAAATACCTACCGTTGCTGTACTGCATCATCCCTTCCTCTTTGGGGAAATACCAACGTAGTTCAAGTGACATCAGACACCTGCACAGGTATAAGACCAGGAGTAGAACCAGCAGAAATATTATCATATTGGTCATTGCAATTGTTGTCACCCCCGTGATCAAAATCTCGAAGAATAGGTGGAAGAAGAAGAATTTCTTTGCACAGAAGCGCACCGGCATTAGGATGAAGTGACTCAAATGGGAAAACACATTCATCAAAGACAACGTCCCGAGATATGTAGACCCTCCCAGTGGAAACATCAAGGCATTTAACCCCTTTGTGCATCGGGCTATAGCGTAAGAAGACACATTTTTTGAACGAAACGCAAGTTTCTGCGTATTGTATGGTCTAAGATTTGGCCAACACGCACAACCAAAAATACGAAGAGATGTGTAATCGGGATTGACACCAAAAAGTCGTGTGATGGGGTTCTCAAATTTTATGACTTTACTAGGACGAATATTGATGAGGTATGTAGCAGTTAAAAAGGCTTCATCCCAAAATTTTAAAGGCATAGATGTATTGGCTAGCAATGCTAGTCCTACTTCAACAATATGGTGATGCTTTCGTTCAGCTGATCCATTTTGTTGGTGAGCATGTGGACAAGAAACATGATGTGAGATTCCAATCTTTTGAAAAAAAGAATTGAGTTTCTCGTACTCACCACCCCAGTCGGTTTGCATGGCAAGAATTTTGGAATTCAGTTGGCGTTCAACAAGATTTTGGAAATTGCTAAAGACTTGGAATACATCAGATCGTTTCTTTAGCAAATAAATCCAAGTAAATTTACTATAGTCATCAATAAAGCTTACATAATACGAGAACCTACCAACTGAAGTAGGGGCTGGCCCCCATACATCTAAGAATATAAGTTGCAATGGAGCAGTGGAAACACTAGTAGAAACAGGGTATGGTAACTGATGACTCTTAGCTTGTTGACACGAATCACAAACCGACTCAACACTAGACTCATAAGGAAGTTTATTTTTACTAAGGACATGATGAACGATAGCTGAAGACAGATGACCCAAATGACTATGCCACTTTGCCGAAGCTAGCTTTGTGACACTCCATGCTTGTTTGTTTGACCATGAGGATGATGATATAGGTGGATAGAGACCTCCCTCATACCTTCCTCTAAGGATGACTCTCCTTGTTGCCAAATCCTTGATCACAAAAGAATAAGGATAAAATATGATAAGGACATTATTGTCAATGGCAAAGCGATGAACGGAGACAAGATTTTTTGATGCTTGAGGACTATGTAAAATGTTATTTAGATGCAAGTATTTTACGGGGGTTTGAACAATTGAGTTTCCAATATGAGTAATTTTCATACCAGAACCGCTTGTCGTGTGCACTTGATCACCTCCATGGTACTTCTCCCACATTGTCAGTTTGTCGAGCTCCCCCATGATGTGTTCGGTGGCGCCAGAATCTGCATACCAATTAGTTTCAATACCGTAGGAGTTTGTGACGGTGTTCTCCCCATTTTTCTCATGGTTGTCTTCATCATAACGATGCCAGCACGCCCTAGCACCGCCGGCATAATGCTTGTAGCAAATCTGACACTCGGGATAGTCACGATCTTGTTGTTGCTGTTGTTGTTGTTGTTGTTGTTTCCGTGGATGTTGGTAGTATCCACCACCACCATCTCGACCAGGAGAAGGAGAAGGGCGATCTCCACGCCCACGCCCCCTGGATCCTCGGCCGCGAGGGCCCTTGTCCCGAGCCTGGCCGCGCCCTCTGTAGGCTGCATTGGCGGATGTATTGTAGCCGCTTGTAGGTCCATATCCTAGCATCTCCATCCTCTAATCAAAGGTCGCAATCTGTGCAAAAAGATCATCAACAGAGATAATACTTTTTATGGCGCCGACTGCTGCAACTACTAGATCGTAATCTTGATCAAGGCCTGCAAGGATATAGTCAACCATCTTTGGATCAGAAACAGGTCGACCAGCAGTAGCCAACTCATCTCCTAAGCTCTTCATCTTGGGGCATGAACGGGGTGCTCGGTGTGGTGCCTTTTTTGGTGTTGGCGATGGCGATTCTTAGAATCGTAATCCGAGATTGTGACTGCGAGGCGAACAAGGTTGTGAGATCAGTCCACAGATCAAAGGTATTTTCTCTCCCGATGACCTACGAGAGTATCTCTTTGGACAGAGAATTCAGAAGCTAGCTGAGAACTTGTTGATCCTTCGTCAGCCATGATCCATAGACTAGGTTCGTCACCATGACCGTAGTTTTGTCCATATGCTGCGGCTCCACCGTCTTCGGGGGTGCTGCATCGGTGCCGTCCAGCAGACCAGTGACATGCGCTCCATGCGAAGCCAGTAGGCCTTCCAAAGGAGGAAAATCCCCCTTGCGAGTTTTTCTATCGGCGGTGGTCCAAGGTCGAGGACGACCGACGCAAAAGCGAAAGTCATGACGAGATGATTCTCGATCGGACGCTAGATAATTTGGAAGAGGCTCGCTCTGATTACCATGTAAGGATTTCTGGAAGCATTCCTACCTTTTATAGAAGGCCGCGTGATGTTTATTTATATTAGGCAGATAGCCTGTGTCATCCAATACAAGACAGATCCATCGATCTCATGTAAGGATCGGTTACAGAGAGAATCAGGAGGAGACAGAGATAGGTACGTCTATGTTTTGCAGATATTGAGTATAATACATCTTCTTTATCTAAATAGCTAGCCCCCACTACTAGATTTCTACACAGATGTGTGCTCCACATCACCTCAATTATTTACAGCCTTTTGATTAAAATTGTGTGGCATCAAGAAGTCATGCATGTGCTCATAAGT
Organism: Triticum urartu; assembly: GCF_003073215.2. Lineage (NCBI taxonomy): Eukaryota > Viridiplantae > Streptophyta > Magnoliopsida > Poales > Poaceae > Triticum > Triticum urartu. The sequence goes on along the minus strand of NC_053024.1, from coordinate 164,673,482 downwards.
TACTTTTTTGCATTAATGTAAATCATGCCACTCATTAGTCATGCATGTCTTTATTTTCCAACGCATGCATGTACTCATAATTTTGCATTAATCTATCAACTCAAACTTCGCCACTTCAGCAATCATGTCTTCTTTTTTTGGGGGGGGGGGGATTTTTTTCTCTTTTTTACATCATTTTGTCACACACTTCTTTTATGTTTTATCTTAAATATTTAAAACTCTTACATTTGTTTTTCATTGGTTTTAAGCACCTATTTATGCATTGGTTTAATATGCTTCCCGCGGCAACGCGCGGGACATCATCTAGTTATGTCTAACATGAGCAACTGAGCTAGGGCTCCCCTGGCGCGCGCGCATCGCACTAGTGAGGAGCAAGAGGATGAGTCCCCAAAGAGTCGCTCGATCACATACATCAAAAGGTGTACTCCCTCCTATCTATATTATTTGTCGTTGAAACAGATATATCTAGATTTATTTCAGTGCTAAATACATTTGTTTAAGCGACAACTAATATGAATTGAAACTTGGAAGAAGTACTTACTGAAGAGCACTTGGAAGAAGCACAACTAAAATGAACAACTCCATCATTTTTCCAACCTTCTATGTGCAACATCAAATGGTCTTTCACGCTCCAATAAATATCCTAATCCGAAGTACTAACAAGAATCTTGCAGATGAAGGTATATTAGAGCAACTTCAATGGGATGATCCATTTCGTCCGCCCGCATCTGTTTGGGTCGGCGCGGACAAAAGTGACGGCCCAACACGCCGACCCAAACTCAAATCATGTTCGTCTGGCGTCCGCGTCGACCCATTTCTGGTTCAAAATTGCGTCTGGAATGCGTCGGCGTGGACGCGAAGCGTACGCGCCGCGCGTCTCTTCGCCGTCCGCCGCGTCCCCACCTGGCGGCCACCCAACCGCCACCGGTCGTCTTATTTATGATGATCACCGACAGCGAGCCCACGCGTCAGTCAGTGGAAGCGTCCTTTTTTAACCACGCGTGCGGCGGGGTCGGCCTCATTCACTTCTCCCGTCCACATCTGCCCTCCCCCCACCACCACTCCCTTTACTTCCTCGCCGGCGACCGCAAACCCTAGCCATGGGCCTCTTCGGCAGCTGCAATGGCAAGGGCAAGGGCAAGGGCACCCCCCCCCCCGCGCCTCGTCCTCCCGTGCTCCCCTTCCCCCTCCTCCTCCTCCGGCGGCGACGCGTTTCCGCCCTGGTCGCCGGCGCCTACACATCCTGGTGCATCAAACGCGGTGGCATTGGAAATACAGGCAGCCATTGCTGTACCCTGATGTCACGCTGCCGCACCATTGTTTATTTATGTTTATTTCGTGTAACTTATTATTATTTTTCCATGGCGGCACATTTGGGTCGGCCTCCCCGTTGGGTGGTCAAACTGACCCATTTTAAAATGCGGATGCGTACGTCCGCCTGACCGACCCAAACGAATAAAAGGTGGACAAAACGCGCATCCGTTTAGGTAGCCCCGTTGAAGTTGCTCTTATGGTTGGTGACTTCGTTGTCTCATTGTTTTCTCCATTTGCTCCAATTGGCGAGTCCTTCTCTTCGAAGGTTTTTGGTGAATGGTGACAATGACTGAAAGCCACCCCCATCAAACATTTGTCACAACGATTGTAACAAAAATCCCACGTATTTAAGTAAGAAGATGATCCGATGGACTGTCAAAAAGAAGAGATGATGATTTGACTTTCTCGCTACTGCCAAAGGTTTAGCAACTCCAAAACGGTCCTTTTCGCCGGACGAACGGCCCGTCTCTCTGACTCTCTCCACGCGTCGCGCCGTCGCGCGCTACCTGCCGACCGCTGCCGGCCGGGAACCCAGCCCGACCCAGTCCTCCTCCCGCCATAATTTAAATCCCACAGGACGCCAAATCCCCATCCTACCCCTCCTCCTCTCTGTCCCACAAACCAAGAACGCCTGCCCTTTTCGGCCATTTCGTCCTCTCCGTCGTCTGCATCTGAGTCCAAGGTTATCGAAACAAAACCATCCCCATCACCGAGTGTCCTGCTCAGCGCGGGCTGCACGGCACGCGACGCGAGAGAAGGCAAGCATGGCAGGGCCTACGCCGACGTACTCCGCCGTCGTGGCGCACGCCTCGGCGTTCCTCGCGGAGCTCATCGCCGACCCGCTCCTCCGGCGCCACCTCCTCTCCGCCGCAGCCGCCGCGGACGGCGGCGGGGGGCAGCACACGGCCGCGACGCTCCAGGCGCTGTCGCTCATATCGGACGCGCTGGACACGGTCCCGTCCGCCTCGCCTTCGCCGTCGTCGCTCCGCGCCGCCGAGCGGCTGCTGCTGTCCCTCCCCGCGGCCACCCCGCTCTCCTGCCTCCTCTCCGCTATCGCGTCGGCAGCGCGACGACGCGGCGGGGCGCCTTCCGCCGCATCCGCCGTGCTCGACCTCTTCGTCCTCGACCCCGCGCTCGCGCGCCACGAGCTCGCGCCCGCGGCATTCGAGGCGCTCTTCGCGCCGCGCCTCCTCGCCGTCATGCGGCACTTCGCCACGCGCCGCGCGTCGGCCGTCGCCGCCGTGGCTTCCGCGGCGCAGGGCGACGAGGAAAGATCCGACGAGACAGTGGCGCTGTCGGCGATGAGGGTGCTGTCGCTGATGAGCGGCGCCCAGGCGCACGAGATGAGGGGCCTGGAGCGCGAGTACGAGATGGTGCTGGACGTGAACTGCAAGGCCTACGCGCTCTACCTAAAGAAGATCCTCGAAGCCGGCGAGGCGCCACGGATGACGCCGCCGCCTCCTCCCCCAGAGCTTGTATTCACCACCGGACAGCACGCCGACGAGTACGAGAACACCGGCTACGAGGAAGCCTCGACGGACGCCGACGATGGGGCCGTCAGTTCGCAGAATGGCGTACGGAATAATGTAAGTCTCCATAGACACTTCGTTCTTTCCATCCATTTCAGCGTGCTCAACGGAGTAGTCCAGACTCCAGAGTCACAGCAGGTTCCGGTGATTTTGTAGCCGATGTGGGCGGAGGCGGAGGGCGACATGTACCCGCGGCAGGGCAGCATCAAGGGCCGGAGGGAAATGATGAGGCCGCCGAGCCTGTACCCGCAGCGCGTGGCTCCGCACCTCATAGTGCAGCAGCAGAAGAAGCAGCCGCCGCAGGTCGGCAGAGGAAGCCCGGCGTCCAGACTCCGGGCCGGGTACTCTCCTGCCACGGCTTCCGACGAAAGCACGGAGGATTCTTCATCCGAGATCTACACCGGAAAACAGGTGTGTGTTTGTGTGCTAATTTTTTTCAGAAATTTTTGAACATTTTAAAAGCATAATGTGAGTTCGGTGCACCGGTAGCACCACAAGTTTTGATGCATCAGATATTTTCCCTATACACGTATAGCTATATCTGAATCTTTTTTTCGAGTGATCTGAACCATTTTTTTTAGATGTACATGTATCTGAACCTTGACACGGACCGAAACTTAAAGAAGTTCTCTTAAGCCGAAACTAGAGAGGTGTTTTATTATCATCCGAAACAGGGATGCAAGCAAACCATTCACGGATGGTCCACGACGGTCCGCTTGCATCCTTGTTCGTGATTGGATCCCTAGTCCGAAATCAGAGAAGTTCATTGGTGCTCAGCTCTAGTCATTTCTTATGAATCGCAGTCCCCAAAAAGATTAGCAGTGCACATCCCGGTTCATGATTAGTTAGGATATGCGGTAGTTTATAATAATTAAACATGGATGCCGGCCTACAAGTAAAAATAAGAACTTTGAATTAGGCAACTTAGACCCGTTTGTAAGTTTATGATAACCCCATTTAAATAACTAGACTAGACTTGGTCTTATTTATTCTAATAAGCTGACACTTTTTGTTTACATTCTTACTTACCTTCTTCACAAGTCACAACACATTAGAAAATAAGATCATCACAATTTAACAACCTGAAACTAAACCATAAGGATGATTGGATAAATGGGGACTGAGATCCGGTGACTTGTTGTTGACGAGTCACCGGTGAACAGTATGGTGCCTTGTCCCCTTCTCTACACCGTCTGGTCAAGAATTTGTGGACAGATCTGTGTGAACAGTACCCTAGGTACAGTGACCCGTCTAGAGGAATTCGTCCACAGTGGATGAGCTTCAGTGCTTCATGTACAGTGTCTCCTACGGTACTTTGCTACAGCGTTTGATCCGGGCTTTCCATCCTTCATCCAACGGCTGGTTTCCCGCCAGTTACGGCGTGATTGGCTAGGGGCCAGTCACTAGATCTCGGTCTGATAAATGGTCTGGATTCTACAAGAAAAATTGACCGAGTTTCATTCTACAAATTTATAAAACTAGTGTACGCAACGAATGATACCCGTCTTGTACTTGAAATTCTCTTTTCTGTAAAGGTATGTTTCGCAATTTGCGTACTCTCAAAAGAACTACTGTTTTCGTAATTAGCACATAGGTACTCCTATCAATGTGCTGAAATCAATTAATTCCTACTCTGCTAGTTCGTAAATAGAAGATGTGTTTTAGATATTGGTATTTAGGGATTTTTCACTAAAAAATATGAAATTTAAATATTTATCAATCAAAATGTTTATTTATGTAGAATAAGACAAAGTTAGAAAAGTTTGAAGCCACACTTTCTAGGAATTCATCGAATGGAGGTATTGCAAAACAAGGAGATATGTTGGATGTGTTCCTGATGAGTTGTCATAACCCCATTCGCAAAAAATAATAATTGATAGCCCGGTTTTGGTTTAATCGGTTTTACACGTTTTAGAAACGAGTTAACTTTTTTATGGTATAATCTGCTAAAAAGAAACTTGCCACAAGTGTTGTGATTTAGTTTTCTAAATTTCAGTAGTAAGTTAGATTGTATTTCGATTCGCTGAATATTGTCGTAATGACATTTTGGCAAATTATGTACATACTGGCCTATAAATAAGTTTAGAATAACACAATTCGACAAACACAAATAAGTATATGAGAAGCTATTCACACAAAAAAAAAAGGTATGAGAACCTAAAGCTAGGGTGAATATCTAGATGGCAAAGCATATAAATATAATGGTTCATTTGCTATTCCTGAGTCGTTTGAGACACTTACAACTGTCCTTCTGCTTTTGTAACTGAAACTACAAAACAAAAACTACTGAATTTTTGCAAATAACAAACCAACACTCACAATCATTAACTTAGAAAAAAGTATTCATTCATGGATTTCAAAACACTCCCTCCGTTCTTAAATATAAGACGTTTTGGTAGTTTAAGTACATTAGAAACAGAGGTAGTAGCACTTATAATCGATAGTGGTATGAACGACTACCATACTACAATCCCGGAAATTACTGCGGTGGGAGGTTTCGGATATCCAATCCCGACTAGTAAGATATGTGACTGAGATGTAATAAAATTTGAGATAATTCATGAAAAAAAATCACTTGGAAACATCCAACCATCCTCATCTTCTTAGGCCATCTACAACGAGGGTGCTAACACCAGGCGGCAGGATTGTTTTTTTTTTGCTCACTACGTAGATATTGCCTTGCATCCAAGCAAACTAAGTCACGAGGCACCCCATGCTTTTTCCACGCACAAGACAAAATTTAATTGGTTGCGAGGACTTATCCTGAATGCCAGAAAAACTAATTCCTTGAAAATATCTACCTAGGCTTCTTCAGCGGTTTTTCTAGGTTTTTTCGGGTGCTAGGTTAGCTCGGCGTTGAAGAGAATGAGTTTGCAATTTGAGTTTTTTACAATTGATATATGTTTTGCCGCAAAAAAAATTGACATATGTTTGATTGAATTTGCAATTTGGAGATGACCCTAGTGACCCCATTTCACTAGAGTTGCACATTTTCAAACAATTTGATTTTGTAGCGTAATTCCAGATGTTAGTGATTTAAATTTTTTTTAAGACAAATGGCCCTTTCAAATCACGAAATTGAGTTCTTAACTTTCCTAAAAGAAGGTTCAGTAAAAGAAGACATGTAATTACGGTAGTTTCTAGTTTCTACTACTTGGAGGGATGGATGAACACAACCCTCGTTTGCTTCTCATCGCTCCAGAGCTGAGTTCCCAATGTTGTTGCCTTGTCTCCTAGGAAAAGCCTGCGTCGTCCCCACTGTCCAAGCCACGCAGAGCTCAGCCACGCGCCGACGACGGCGCCCGCCCCTCTCCGGAGCCCTCGAGGTAACCATTTCACCCGCTTCCAGAAACAGCATTTCCCCGACCTAGATTGCACCGATGGTATCGATGGAGACACGTGCTCATGGATTTGAATACATACAGGTCCCCGATGGGCGGCGACGCCGAGCTGTCGCGGCACCAGCAGCAGGCGGCGACGACGCCCAAGGACTTCGTGTGCCCGATCACAAGCCAGGTCTTCGACGACCCCGTCACGCTCGAGACCGGCCAGACGTACGAGCGCCGCGCCATACAGGAGTGGCTCGACCGCGGCAACGCCACCTGCCCCATCACGCGCCAGCACCTCCACGGCGGCAGCCTCCCCAAGACCAACTACGTCCTCAAGCGCCTCATCGCCGGCTGGCGCGAGCAGAGCCCGCCCGCCACGCCGATCACGCCCCCCACGCCCGCCACGCCCGCGGTGCCGAGAACGCCCGCGACCGCGAGGATGGAAAGCCCGGCCCCCGCGTTCAAGATCAACTCGCCGTCCCCGGACGCCACCGGCAGCCAGGCGAGCGCGCCGTCGCCGACCAGCGTCATCGTGCAGGCCACGGTGGAGAGCGCCGTCGGCGAGCTCCGCGCCGCGGTGTCCTGCCTCTGCACGTCCGAGGAGCTGGCCGAGTCGGAGAAGTCGGTCCTCAGGATCGAGCGGCTCTGGCGCGAGGCCGGCGCCGCCGAGCAGGCCTTCTTCTCCGCGCTGGCCAAGCCCGCCGTCATCAACGGCTTCGTGGAGATCCTCTTCAACTCCGTCAGCGCGCAGGTGCTGCAGGTGGCCGTCTTCCTCCTCGCCGAGCTCGCCTCCCGCGACGACGGCGTCGTGCAGACGCTCACGCGGGTGGACACCGACGTGGACTGCCTGGTCGCGCTGTTCAAGAAAGGGCTCGTCGAGGCCGTCGTGCTCATCTTCCTCCTGTCTCCTTCCGTGGAGCAGCTCGTTGAGATGGACATGGGCGAAGCGCTGGTGGCAACCATCCGGCGAGCCGATGAGGCAGACGCGCTCAACATGTGCGTCAAGCCCAAGTCCGCGTCAGTGATCCTCCTGAGCCAGATTCTCACAGAATCAGGCGTCAGCCGGGAGAGCACGCCGCCGGTGCCGAGGTCCTCTCTGGTGTCTGAGAGGTTCGTTAGGAGCACGGCGCTGGTCTTGGAGGCCGAGCAGGTGGAGGTAAGGGTGGCCGCAATGAGGATCCTGATGCGATGCATCGGGGAAGACGGCCACTGCCGGAGCAGCATCGTGGAGAAGCTGGCGGTGAACGCCGTCCTAGACGCCTTCCACGTCGTCGGCGACGCCGACAAGTTCGAAATCGTGCGGTTCCTCTCCGAGCTTCTGAAGCTGAAAAGGTAACGAAATCAAATTCCACATTCCTCCCACGCTTTCCAAGTGCTGCCTTGTCGACCCCATGCATAACCGTTATTCGGACTTCAGGCGATCGGCCGCGGAACGTGTGCTTCGGGCGATCAAAGAGGGGAGCTCCTTCAGCATGATGCACACGCTCCTCGTGTATCTGCAGTCCACGACGCCGGAGCAGAGCCCCGTCGTTGCCGGACTTCTTCTTCAGCTCGATCTCTTGGTGAGCTGAGCACAGTATAATTTATTCAGATCAGCTTACAGAATGATTCATATGTAGCTCTTCTGAATCCAAATAATTTGATGTGATCGTCAGGTGGAGCCGAGGAAGATAAGCATGTACCGCGAGGAGGCGATGGACAGCCTCGTGCAGTGCCTCAAGAACTCGGATTTCCCGAGGAGCCAGCTCCTCGCCGCCGAGACCATCATGAACCTCCCCGGAAAGTTCTCGTCGTCGGGGCGGCCGCTCGCCCGGTCGGCCCTGCTGAAGCTCGCCAGGGTGAAGGAGAGGTACCGGCAGTCGCAGGAGCTGAGCGTCGTTCGTGGCACCGACGGCGCCGAGGACGACGCCGCCGGGGAGGAGAAGGCGGCGTCGGAGTGGGAGAGGAAGACGGCCTACGCGCTGGTGAGCCACGAGTTCGGGCTGGTGCTGGAGGCCCTGTCCGAGTGCCTGGAGAGCAAGAACGCGGAGCTGTTCGCGGCGAGCCTCGTGTGCGCGGCATGGCTCGTCCACATGCTCTCCCTCCTCCCGGACACCGGCGTGCTCGGCGCCGCGCGTGTCTGCCTGCTCCGGCAGCTTGTGCTCGTCCTCAGGTCCGCCAAGCACGGCAGCGACCGCGCCCTCGCCATGGTGGCGCTGAGGAGCTTCATGAACGACCGCGGTTGGTTACTGGCTGCTCGACGATCATTCTGCTGATAAGTTGTAAACTAAACTTCTCTCCTCTCTTATTTATTTAACAAAGCTCATGACATTGTTTCAGAGGGAATGCAAGACATCACGACGTACATCAAGGACGTGCTGAGAACACTGAGGGAGCTCAAGAAATCGTCCGGCCTAGCGTTCGAGATGCTGAAGCTACTGTCAGATGGTCAGGAGTCTAGCATCGTAAGGCTCAGCGTTTACAAACGATCCGAATAAATTCACAAAAAAAAATTCTAAATTCACAAAAGTTGAACTACTGCATGCAAGATTTATGTTTGCTGAAGAATGTTTCTTTTTCTTGTGGCAGGACATGTGGAACCACAAGGAGCTGAACAACGCCGACTGCAGCTCGAACGGCGAGGTCACGTCGATCGTTTACTACAAGAGCTACATCTTCTCCGGGCACTCTGATGGAACACTAAAGGTTGCTCATCCATAGTTTCAGTTTCAGCCACAGGTCATCACAATGGTTTCAGTTTCTGAAGTCTGAAAATTTAAAATCCAGGTCTGGGAGGGAAGCGAGAACATCCTTCGGCTCGTCCAGGAATCCCAGGAGCACGCGAAAGCCATCACCAGCTTGTCAATCCTGCCTTCGGAGGAGAAGCTGTACAGCGGATCCATGGACAGAACTATCAGGGTAACAACATATATTTCTTTCTTCGTAAAATCGAGGAAAGTTACGGATTAATCACAATGTGCAAAGTTCAGAATAAAACTCGTTGGCTGGTACGTACATGGGCAGGTTTGGCAGTTCCGGGACGGCCTCCGGTGCGCGGAGGTGTACGACACGAGGGACCCCGTGCAGAACCTGGCGGTGGCGAGCGCCATGGCCTGCTTCGTGCCGCAGGGCGCCGGCGTGAAGACGCTGAGCTGGAACGGCGGCACCCCCAAGGTGCTGAACCCGAGCAAGTCCGTGCGGTCCATGGCGCTGGTGCACGGCAAGCTCTTCTGCGGCTGCAACGACGGCAGCATCCAGGAGATCGACCTGGCCAGCGGCACGCTGGGCGTCATCCAGCCCGGGAACAAGAGGATCCTCGGCAAGTCCAACCCGGTCTACTCCCTGCAGGTCCACGACGGGCTGCTCTACACCGGGAGCACCCCTCTCGACGGCGCGTCCGTCAAGGTGCTTGCTACATGAACTCGATCGACAAACCAAACTATCTCCGGCGACTCGATGCTTTTGTGAGTTGTTTCTGACGACGGTTTGGGGGCGTTGCTGCTGCTGCGTGTAGATATGGAACAGCTCGAACTACAACCTGGTTGGGTCGATACCGTCGGCGGCGGAGGTGCGGTCACTGGTGGTGAGCGCGGACCTGGTGTACCTGGGCTCAAGGAACGGCGCCGTGGAGATCTGGTCCAGGGAGAAGCTCATCAAGATCGGCGCTCTTCAGGCCGGCGGCGCCGGCTGCCGGGTCCAGTGCATGGCGGTGGACGCCGACGGGGACGTCCTCGTCGTCGGAACGTCTGACGGCAAAATTCAGGTCAGGGTCGTGGTCTTACTATTTTTTTAGCCAATATTGCACGAAGGCTGTTCTTACACTGAGTTCCCTTATTTTTCTACAGGCTTGGGGATTGACTTGAGCAGAGATATGCAGATTGTCGCGTACAGGGTGGGGACGACGGAATAAGTCACCTATCTTTGTGCAGAATGGTGACCAGAAATGGGGATGTACAGCTAAAATATACTTGTAATTTAAATGTAGAGTAATTTTTTGGCATGCTTTTGCTGTTTTGCACGGATTGTTAAGAGCAACTCTAGCAAACCCCGCAAAACGCCCGGCCCGCAAAAATTCTGATGAGTATGCGGGCTATGTTCTGGCCGGCCCAATTTTCCGGTCAGAACAGAGCCCGCATACTCGCCCGGCCCGCAAATTTTTTTGCCACAACCCGCAAACCGCACGTCCCGAACAGCATAAATACGGTTCCACGACCCTTTTGCGGGTCCAAACCCTATCCCCGACCGCCGCAAGCCACCCAATTTCCCTTTCCCCTCTACACATTCCTCGCCGCCGCCGACCACCCGCCCCGCCTCCAGCCGCCATGTGGGGCCGTATGTGGAGCTCCGGACGCGGCTCCAGCAGCAGATCCGGCCGGGGAAGGGACCCGCAGTGCGAGCGGCGCGTCCGGTCCGACGGCGCGCAGAAGCACGGGGCCCGGAAATGGACCAATCACGGCATGTCGCCGCCGGCGAGCTTCCAGCGGAGCGAGACGGCGGAGTACGACCCCCGACGCGCGTCCTTCTCCTCCGCGAGGTCCTCATACACCGAGAGCTCCTCCTCCTCCGGCGCGGGCCTTCTCCCCGTGAAGAGGGAGTGGTCGGACGAGGAGGAGGAGCCGGCGCCGTTCGCCTTCGTCCTCGTGAAGGAGGAGCCCGAGGAGCCCGCTCTGCTCGGCCACCGCGGAGTCGTCGGGCCCGAGGACTACGTCACAGACGTCGACGCCGTCGCGGCCGCCGTCGCCGAGCGGAGCGTGCGCGAGGAGGCGGAGCGCCAGCGTCACGCCGAGCATATCGAAGATCTCGAGTGGCGACAGGCGGTCGCCGCCAACGTCGCCGCCAACGAGAAGGCCGAGGAGTGGCGCCGCATCCGCGCGGAGCGGGCGGTGAAGTACGTCGACCTGTGCAGCTCCGGTGAGGAGGATTGAGCGTCCGGCTCCTCCATGGCGTCGTCCATTTGCCACGACCTCGCCGCCGTTTAGATCCGATCCCTCTAGTACTAATTTAACGTAGTATGTAGTATAACTATGCTTGTAGTTTGTTGATCATGTGATGAACTATGTAGTATGTGATGAACTATGTTTGTGCAATTTCTCCCGTGAAAATGTTTTTTTAAATTATGCAGGTTTAGATACGGTTTCTGTTCGGCCTCGCTAGTTTTCGACCCGCAAACGCGATCTTCGTGAAACCGTAAACGCGTTTTGCGGGTCGATTTTTTGCGTGGTCTGCTATAGTTTCTCTAAGGGCATCTCTAACGCGCCGTCCCGCAAATCGGACACACTGTATGCCTCCAAATGTGTTTGCGGGACGGATATCAGAGCCGACCATTCAACCCTACCCATCAAAACAGCCAGACACATTTCAAACGAAAATTGAACAAATCTGACAAATTAATGAGAACCAGTAGAAATTAAGCGGACACAACATTTATCATTAATATTTGGATTTTTTTGTGACATAGAAAAGGAGTAAAACTAGTCGAGTCTGCCCTTCGTCGAACGTTGGCATCCGTGTTCCACATCCTACGCTTCTCGCCAAACATGGGCATGTCCATGTCCGATGTTCTACTCTTCGCCGTCATTCGCAGGATGCCGCCGCCTCCCCATCGACGTTGCCAGTGGAGGTGAGGTTGACGATTGAGCCGGACGAAACCGCCTCCAAATTGTTGCGCCACGTGTGAACATCGCGAATGACCCGTAGTTGTCAACGGTGGCATCATGCCCGCCGCAACATCCGCCTCTGTCTAGACGTGGCGCAGCCACCGCGTGCGGACTCGAAGAGCGCCTACTGCTGGATGACGAGGCCTGGGCCCTATGCGGCCGTGGCCACAACAGCCTGCTCGTTGGCTTGCTTGGCGATGATTTGCTCCTCTGCCGGCCTCCTCGGCTTGGGTCCTCTGTCGTGGATCCGCGAGGAGGTCAAGGTTGTATCGCCACACCTCCGAAACGTCGACACTGTCCGCGTTGACTGCTTGTCCTGGCCCACCTCCTTCATGACGGCATCGAAGTGCGCTAGCACCTACGCCATGTTGAAGTCGGCAACCGGAATGGGGCGCGGGTGTTGGCTCATCGTCAACCGGGCGCCTCCTTCATTGTTGGGTTGTCGCCCAACAAGCTTGGAGGCAGTCATGGGGCCATGCCACGTGCTCTTCCTCCTAGTCATGGACAATCTCGGCAATTCCATATGGGCATCACGACGAGAGGCTTTTCCCCACCCTTCGAGGGTCCCGGCCATTGTGTTGGGCATCGTGGAGGGAGGAGGAAAGCAGTTGCGCCAAAGGAGCGCTCTACCGGGGATGTGGCTCGAGGATGGTGCGGGTTGTGGCGTGGACACGTGTTTTAAATAATGGACCACGCTGGGCATGGCAAGCAATCAAGGTTTTGGGCATGTTTGGTTCATGACTAACTTTGCCATTTTTTTGATAAAGAGTGCTCTTTATTGACTCATAGTGTAGCATCAAGCGATACAATCATAATGAGTACACACCCGACCTCTGCATAACTAAGATGCACACAGCCAATGCAACACACACACACAAACAAACAATCACGCCGGCAAAAAGCAAAGTCTTACAAGACCGAAGCTATGCCTAAACGTATGGAGAAAAAGAAAACCCTAAAGCAAAAAACACAACTATCGACGAAACACAGCAGTGACCATCGGGCGCCAACCAATTCTTGACAACACAAGAACTACGAGAAAGTTTCTTCAAAAGCGACGCCTCCAGAAAGGGAACGACGCGCAAACGGCGCCGTCGCCAGTCCAACCACCAAAGGTCAGAACATGGGTTTTCACCCTGAAGATCAAATCCGAGCAAAACTCCGAGCAATGCCTTCACCAGGGTAACGACGCAAAAAACGACACCATTGCTAGGTATAACCAATCAAGGTCAGACGTAGGGTTCTCACCCCGGAACTCGAGACTGGGTACACGAGAAGTACCATCCAATAATCGAAGTCATCTTATGTTGTCTCCTCCACTTGCCTCGATCCCAATAGCTGCATATGCACACGGTTTCTGGTGGTGAGCGATGGTCATGCCGGCACGAGCAAGCTGACGTGACACGATGAAGCCGCTCGCTACCACCCGACGAAGTCTGATGGGGATGAAGAACAATGGCACTACCAAAATCCAAAATTTTGGACACTTCGGACGCCCCGCACCATCCTCACAAAGTGGCAGCCCATAGCTGATCTGCATGAGACGACAGCATTAGACATTGCCACTAACTCCGTCGTCCTTGCCTTGCGCCCGAGCCCAAGTAAGCACCGCCTCCCAGCTGGCGACATCGGCGACGGCCACGACAACTGCGCTAGGCCACCGCCTCAACCAGCTGGGCTGCCCTTGATGGTGGACGCCAGAGTAGCTGGTCGTTCCAGTGTGGATGAATCTCCACTCCACACTAGGGAAGAGGGAGCTGCTCACGAGCTCCTGCCGAGGATTGATGGCGCCGGGGAGTGGCTGCAACCAGTGGAGATGGCACCACTTAATGGTGTCCATGAGCGGGAGGAGTAGGCACTATGGTGCTGTTCTGACCACCCCCAGCCTCCCCGTTGGATCCAGCCGCGTGTGGACCGCCGGTGCCGCTGCAGCAAGTCGCCTTCACAACCTGTAGCCGCTGCCTGCACCCCTTAATGGCGTCCATGCATGAGGGACAGCAGCAGGCACTATGGTGGTGATCTGACCATCCCCAGCAATCCTTCCCGTTGGATCAAGCCGCGCGTGGATCGCCGACACCGCTGCAGAAACTCACCTTCACATCCTTGACCTGGCCGGTGCCTGCATCTCGTCAAACGTTGCATGATGCCTCACGAGGACGAAGCCCCGCCGCCGCCGTCAGCCGCGCGGACAAGCCCGCCGGCACCGACCGGTGGCGGCGAGGGGAGGGCGCACGGGGACGGCTGCGGGAAAAGCGGATCCAGTCGCCGCCCGAGTCGCCTACGCGGACGACGCGGGGGCAGTTTGGTGGTAGTATGGTGGTGTCTTCTTTTCCATAACTAAACTTAGGTAAACTGTGCCTGCCACAAAAAATGTGGCAAACAAAATGGCCACCACAAGTGTGGCTAAACTTAGGCAAACTGTGGCTGTCACAAATAAAAAGTGACGAACAAAATGGCAACCACAAGTGTGGTAAGATTTTACAAATAAATAAGTCTATGACATGTGGACCATGTAGTTAGAAAAGTGTGACAATCCATAAGTATGGCAATGAACTAAACACATGTCTAAGGTTTTGTGGCATGACTAATGTTAGGTGTGGCATTAGGCTACAAACCAAACATGCCTTAATTCTGATGAAATTGACTCTCCGAGTGTGTGTGTCTTTCAGGAGAAAATGCTGAAGAATAGGAAGAATGATCATGCATGGCATTTTACGACCTACGACAAGCGACCAGAGTTTGCTAAAGTAAGAAAATGATAATACTGGGAAGATATATTATGCCCTTACCTTACATGGTTATGCCTGCTGAGTTTTTGACTTGCTCTGTGATGGATGGTGCAGTGGGAGAGAAATGCAAGAGCTGGCCTGCGAGGGCTCTTTGCCTTACTCAAGCCTGAGAAGCCTTGGGATTAGCGAAGAGAGCAGCACAATGGGTGGCATTCAGGACTATTGATGGCTTCATCCCTGTCTCAAACTAATTGTCAGAGAGGTGAGTAACTAGGATGGATCTTGATTAGCATAAACTAATTGTATGTTTATGCAAGTACCTTGTCATTAAGTGCAGTACGTCATACTGATGAGAATGTAGAGATGAATTGTGAACAACAAGAGCATCTTCAGCCGTGTTCCAACACGCCCCCTTCTCCGACGATTATTTTGCGCCGGCGCCCTAAAATCAGCCCAATCGCGTTCCCATAAGGCCGTTTTTCGCCGATTTGGGCCGAAATTGACACCGGCCGACCCAGGCCGAACCCGGCGCGCTGGGGGCGCCCGGGGGTGTCAGGCAATTGTTTTTGGCGCGAAAAAATGGCGGGCCCGTTGAGTCAGCGACCCCCGCGCCCCGTCGTCCTCATCACCTCGGTTTCCCGCGGGGAATCAATGCCAAGGCTGCCGCCGGTCAGCCTTCCATTGATTCCTCACGGGCGGCGCTTCACGGCGATGGGGTGACTCCCTCTCTCCCGCCACGCGTACACACAGCGCCCGACCGCTATAAAAGCAAGGCTTTCCCCTCACCTCTAGCCACACCTTCCTGCAGCCGCCGCGCTCTACCTCGCCAACGGCCTCTCTCTCCCCGTGCTATGCCTCCCTCTGCCCGTCGCTGATGTTCCTCCCCTCTCTCCCCAATCCTAGCCGCGAGGATGTGCGAGCGATTCCCCGGCGATGGGACGGCGGCCAACGGCTTCGGCCGCCGCTCGCTGCACGAGTGGGAGGCGCACTTGCTCTTCGAGGCCAACATCCCGGCGCCTCCCGACATGCGCGCAGGGATGAGCGGGTGGAGGCTCCGCGCCGGTGGAGTCCCCATTCTCCCGCTGCTCGACGTCAACGCGCGCGCCGACTACTTCGCTGGCGAGGTCGACCGCGTGCGGGCGTCGCTGACAGAGGAGCAGCGCGCCCTCCCGTAGTATGCCGCCGACAACCACGAGGCGTGGGCGGCGTATTTCCAGTACCGGCAGGCGCAGCGGCTGGCCTCCACCAACGGGGCGCCGGTGGTGCGGAGCAACAAGAATAGCGAGGGGCGCCGCCTGTGGTGGGGTGCCCCGGCCGCTCGCTTGACGCCGTTCTCGAATACCTCGAGGGCGGCAACGACCCGCCCTTGAGATACCCTGCCGCCCCACCCCGGAGCGGCGGCCAATGGATGCCGAGGAGGACGGCGTCTTCTTCTTCTTCCTCCCGCTCCTCCTACTCCGGGTCGCCGGCGCTGTTCAGCGCCCAGGCCGAGCCCGCGGAGATGTCGCTCGGCTGGCGCACACGCAGCGCTGGCATCATCATCAACGAGGGCAGGCACGCCTCCTCCTCGGCTCCTCCGTGCTTCATCAAGCCGAAGACGGAGCTGGGCCTCGCCATCGTGAAGACGGAGCCGGGCCTCGCCGTCGTGAAGACAAAGCCAGGCCTCGCCGCCGTCAAGACGGAGCCGGGGCTCTCCGACGAGGCGGCACTGAAATGGGCGCGCGAAGACTGGGAGCGCTTGGAGCTAGAGCGCCAGTGTCACGCCCTGGAGCAGTTCGCCGCTCGGCGCCGTGGCTGCGACGAGGGAGGCGTCGTCATTCTCGACGACGACACGCCGCCACCGGTCCGCCAGGGCAACCTCGGGCAGGGGTCCAGCAGGGGCGGCCACGTCAAGGAGGAGAAGGACGACGAGGACAACGGCGAGGGCAGCGACGTCGCCGCGCTGAGCGCGTTCTTCATGTAGTCTGGGGCTTTGTTTTTAGTAAACTTTAAATTTCCTATGTAAAAGCTGTTTAAATTCACCAAAGTTTATGCCCGTTTGCCAAATAAAAAAGCCGAATGTCTTGTAAAAAAACCCTTCTAGGGCGACCCTTGGGCGACCCTAAGGCCGGCGGCTGGGAACTCATTCGGCCCCTGTCCGATTTTATCACCGGGTCGCCCCCAGGCGGCGATTGTTCGAGCTCCTCGAGAGGTCAACGGATGGAGATGCTCTAAGTGCCAAGCTATGAGATCGCCAGCAAAAGAGCAACCTAGACAAGTGTGGTCCTGGTCAAAATTGAAATAAAACCACGATACTTATTTTGAAATGAAGGGAGTAAGCAGTATCATGTACGTACCATTTCAACAAAAACCATAGAAGACCTATTTTGTTCAAATTTAGATCCTTAATATCAGGCTCACATCCATTTTGTTCGAACTTAGACCTAGAATGCCAAAGGCTCCAGTGATGGCTCCGTGAGATCATGATGCCGCTTAAACATCATGCACGCCTGAGCTTGTCGCGGCATGATCTGCAAGTTTCCTGCTGTATTGTACTTGAGGCCAAATGTGGTCATGTGGAGCACGCGGCGCCGGCTAGGCGGGCAGTTTTCGCCGAGATCCATCTCAGTAGGATCACGACGCAAATGCTGGTCATCCTTGTGGAACAGGGACTCAATGAGGCAGAACTTGCTGTCACCCATGTAGACAAAGCTTGGCGCCCCGGTGCAACTCAAACTCCTTGCAGAACATCTTATCCTGGCCAAGCTTCCAAGACGGAGGGCTCGTTACCTTGGCATCGACTGGTGGCACATCGCAGGAACAGAGGTAGCCAGAGCTCTCCTTGTCGCGGGCGAGGCTGACCCACGCCTCCAACTCGGCGTCGAAGTAGGCTTGGCCTGCAAAAGGCAATAGCCAGTTGCCATGGTGGGTTCACTCGAGGCGCTCGGCGTCGAAGGAGAATGTACTCGGCCGATTCTTGCGCCGGCGGCCGGCGGACACGAAGAGGGTGCGGCCGTCCGGGTGCAAGGCATAACACGCGATTTGCACGTTGTAGAAAGGCAGCGGGGAGTTGATGGTGGACCAAGACCAAGGAGCGCTGCTGTCGTAGGGTGGCGGGCTGGCAAGGTACTCGGTGCGGTCTTCCAGGAACAAGAAGAGCTTGCCGCCGATGGAGGCGAGGAGGGGGATGACGTAGTCGGCACGGCAGGAGGGCCACGGGCAGATGGTGAGGCTCATCGTGCGCGTGTCGAAGGCCGGGATGGCAGGGCTGGCCTCCTTGGCCTTCATGGCGAAGATCTTGGAGGCGTGGGAGATGAAGTTCCAGGACCTCACGTGCGGTGCTTCGATGCGGGCGACCGGCGGCTCGGTGAAGCGCTTGGACGGCAGGCCGGTGTTGGTGTCGGAGTCGAAAGCTTCGACGTCCAGCCTGTGGATGCCGTATCCCCTCTCCCAGTCTTCCAGCAGCAGGTAGAGATGCTGCTTCGGCTCCTTCGCCGGCCGCAGCTGCCTGACAGTGCGGCAGCCCCGCTCCTCTGAGCGCTTGCGCTTCGTCATATCCTGAATCTCCGCCTGCCGCGACTCGTACGAGCATAATTGAGCATAATTGGTTTGCTATCAATATTTGCCTTGCCAACTGTCGGCATTGCTAAATATTAATAATATCAAGACTTATCAACTATTGGTAACCTTATATGAAATAGACAAAACAACTTATAGCCAATCAAATAGTTGCCAATATTTAGCACAATGCTAAACATTGGCAATGTCAATTTTTGACAGCAAACTAATTATGCTCACCCTGCCCTATCCCTTCAATATGACAGTTCGTCCCACGGATCACGAACAAGGACCTGTATTTATGGATCAAAAAAGTGTTAAGCCAGCCCGAATCAAACTAGTACTGAGCAATAAAAAACAAATTTTTGGGTTTACATGGACTGTAAACCTCCAAACAAGTCCGTCCGCGATACTCACCACGATATGGTTCGTATTGAATATATATATTATGTGTATATTGTGTATTGGGTCCGCTTTCTAGTTTTTTATATAGTTGAGATCCGTGATCTACCTTTGTACATTATATAGACATGTCTATGCATGAAGAGCAATATATCATGCAATTTCTGAAAAAGGGCGCTTTATTACTTAAAAGATTTTAAGCATTACACCCGGCCTCTGTATAACTAAGATGCACACAGCCAAATAAGATCCTCTCACACAAAATAAAAATAGAAAGGCGAATTACAATGAAACATGTAGAGTCCGTATAACGCCTAATATGAAAGGGGGCCAATCCTTAGATCATGCTGCCACCCATATTGGATAAAAGTATCCCTCGCCGTAGCCTCCAATCATGTACACAGCTCCGTAAACAGGCCTCGATTCTCCACGCGTTGTAGAGAGGACCATAAACGAAGAGTCCCGGTACATCTATAGATAACCTGCAACAAAGAAATATTTAAAATCATGCAATTTCCACAACATACAAGGTATCAGTTTCCGCGTTCCCAACTCTAGCTTCCGCCCCGCCCCCGCCGCGCGACTCCTCCACGCCACCGCCGCCTCCCATCCGCCGCCGCTGCCTGCGCGCCAACCGCGCCAGCCGCCCCTACCCTCTATCCCTCCCGCGCTACAGCCACTGCTAGCCCCGCCCAATCCAGCTGCCGGCCAAGTCAAGTTCACGTATACATCTACGTGTGTGTTGCTTGAGAATCCATCAAGTTTGGCCTAGCTAGCTTTGCACTTCGCTAGCCCTGTCGATAGCCCCGCACGCTACAGCCGTCGTTCGCCAAGCCCCACTCGCCAGCCCCACGCGCTTCGCCAAGCCCTACTCGCCCGTTGCTGTCGTGCGCTTCATCGCCAGGCCGCCGCGTCACACGCCTTTTTGGCTTCTCCGCCGCTGCTCTCCCTGGCCCGCGCCTCCATGGCTGCCACTGCCCAGGTCTCCGTCGCGTCACCATCGCCGGTCTTCGGCGACTCCGCTGCTCAGCCGCCGACGGGCTCCTACGGCATCGCCGTCCCGTCTGCGCCGTACGGCGCCACTCCAGCAACCAGTCATCGGGCGCTGTCCCGCTTCAGTATGAAGTCCCGCCTGCAGGCTTCTACGGCGCCGCTCCGTATACACATCACAGGGTGTCCCGTCTGTGCCCTACAGAGCAGGGCATTCACATCGGGCTCGATGGCCGGCTCCTACAGCGCCGCGCCGGCTAGCCAATGGTCGGCTCCCTCTGCGCTGCAGCAGTCCTATGGCCACGCTGTCACGCTGCCCTGTTGGCCTACGCCTACCCGCCAACCTCGGTGCCTGCGTTTCCTTATAGTGCGCCCGCTTCGTACGGAGCACCCTACGGCGGTGCATCGACGAAGCAGGTGGCTTCGTCCGTGGTGCCGAGTGGTCCTTTACCCATGGTTTTTTATGCGCCGCCTCCCGCCCCTCCCGCTGAAAGGCGCCACGAGGGCCGGCGCGGTGGCAAGCACGGCGACCAACAACCGCCGCAGCAGGATGTTGGTGCACCTCGTCAGCAGCAACAACCACAGCTTCAGGTGCCTTTCCCGTGGGCCTCCGGTTACAACCCATGGATCGGTGTCGTTTCTGCTTACACCATGGCGTCTCCGCCCCCCTCGCCGGCCTTGCCGCCAGTGCCCTGGGACCCGGTGCTCTTCACCGCGCTGCCCACCGCTCCTACGCCGAGCAACTCCACTGGAGGTGATGATTGGTACATGGATACCGGGGCTACGGCTCACATGTTTGCTCATCCTGATAATCTTGCCTCCTTCACTCCCGTTACAACCGACCACCGCATCATTGTCGGCGACGGTTCTACACTCCCTATCACACATGTCGGGCACACTTCTTTTTCTTCTAATTTCATGCCTATTACTCTATCTAATAAACTTGTGTCATCTCATTTTATTAAGAACCTTATTTCCGTTCGTTGTTTAACACGTGAAAATCCTGTTGCTGTTGAATTTGACGAGCTTGGGTTTTGTGTCAAGGACGCTCGAACCATGATAGTACTTCACCGCTGTGACAGCCTCGACGAGCTCTATCCGGTGCATTCGCCGTCCACCTCCACCGCCGCACTGGTTGCTCTCTCCGCAGGCGTCAATCTCTGTCACGCTCGTTCGGGTCATCCCAACCCCTTCATACTTTGTCATATTCTTAAGAGTTTCAGTTGTCATAAGATAGAGGATAACACATGTCATGCCTGTCGTGTCGGTAAACATGTTCGCCTCCCATTTAATAACTCCATCACCATAGCTTCTTTTCCTTTTCAATTGATTCATAACGATGTGTGGACCTCTCTAGTTCCTAGTAATTCGGGTTATTTATATTATCTGGTTATCCTTGATGATTATTCTCATTACGTGTGGACTTTTTCTTTGTGCAGAATGTCAGATGCACTCTCCACTTTAACGGTTTTTTACTCCTATGTCAGCACGCAGTTTGGGCGTCCCATCCTTGCTCTTCAGACTAACAATGGAAAAGAGTTCGACAACCTTGCTTTCCGCACTTTTCTGTCGCACCATGGCACCGTTTTTCGTCTCACATGCCCGTATACTTCCCAGCAGAATGGTCGAGCCGAACGCGTCCTTCGCACTCTGAACGACTACGTTCGCACGCTCCTGTTCCATGCGAACGTGCTGCCTCGTTTCTGGTCGGATGCACTCGCTACTGCTTCTCTTCTCCTTAACCTTCGCCCGTGCCGCCCACGGTGCAACTATGAACCACACCATCTTCTCTTTGGTACGCCCCAATCTCATGATGGCTTGTGTATTTTCTGGTGCCTTTGCTATCCTAGCACTGCCGACTCCGCTCCTCACAAATTCGCACCTTGTTCTGTCGCTTGCGTCTTCATCGGCTACCCTTCCAACTCCAAGGGCTATCGGTGCTACGATCCCGTCTCCCACCGTGTGTTCACTTCCCGGCACATTTACTTTGATGAGCATGTGTTTCTGTTTCACCAGCTACCCCCGGATGTTCCTCCCACCACCGGTGACGCGGGCTCCTCGACGCCTCTCCCAGGGCACTCGCGCGCCTCTCTTGGCCCGCCTTGGCTTTGAGGCGCACCCCCCGCATGTGGCTCCTCCTCCAGCCGTAGCGCTGGCGCCCCCGGCGCCCACGATGTTGGCGCCCGCGGCCCCCGTGGCCCCCTCGGCGCCCTCGGCGCTTGCGGCCCCTCCCGGCACCCGCGGTCCCCCCGGCGCTTGTGCCCCCTCGGCGCCCCCGGCGGCCCCGGCGCTTCTGGCCGGTCCAGTTACCCGCGCCCATACGGGCATTTTTTGCCTGAGCTCGCTCTACGCCTCGGATGACTACGTCCATGCGGCGTCCACCTCTGAGCCGTCGCCATTGCCGTTCTCTGTTCGAGCCGCTCTTCGTGACCCGCTCTGGATGGCTACGATGCAAGAGGAGTTTGACGCCATGTTGCGCGACCGGACGTGGCAGCTTGTTCCCCGTCCCCGACACGCCAATGTGATTACCGGGAAGCGGGTCTTTAAACACAAGCTCTGTTCTGATGGTACCCTTGATCGCTACAAAGTGCGCTGGGTCGTTCGTGGCTTTCGACAGCGTGCTGGCATCGACTTCACCGACACCTTCACTCCGGTCGTCAAGCCCGGCACGATATGCACGGTTCTCCACCTTGCGGTCTCCCATGCTTGGCTGGTGCACCAGATGGACGTCTCCAATGCCTTCCTCCATGGTCACCTCGAGGAGCAGGTCTTCTGCCAGGAGCCCACCGGGTTTGTTGACCCGGTGCTTCCCGACCACGTGTGCCTGCTTTCGCGGTCCTTGTACGGACTCAAGCAGGCTCCGCGCGCTTGGTACCAGTGCATCGCGGCGTTTCTCCACCAGCTTGGGTTCCGCTCTACCCGCTCGGACACGCCTCACCCTTCGTCTATCATCAGGACTCTGACACGACCTACTTGCTGCTCTATGTCGATGACATCATCTTGACGGCATGTACGGCTGGTCTCCTCAGTCAGCTCACGGCTCGTCTTCGCACTGAGTTCGCCATCAAGGACTTGGGTCCTTTGCACTACTTCCTCTGTGTCGAGGTGGTGCGCCGTCCGGATGGCTTCTTCCTTCATTAGTGGAAGTACGCTCACGAGCTTCTGGAGCGCCTCGGCATGCTTAACTGCAAGCCCACCACTACCACTACTAGGAAAACACTTATACACAATAGCATAGTAGTAGCGCTGGAAAGAAGTAAGTGCTGCTGCTATTTAGCAGTAGCGCTTTTCCAGGAAATCGCTACTAGTAACTCCATAGTAGTAGCGCTGTGAAGCAGAAATGCGCTACCACTATGTGTGACCAGACGAGGCCACTGACTGTTTTCGTAGTTGTAGCGGTGTACAGAAAAAAGCACTACCACTAACAGTTTAGTAGCAGCGCTCTTTTTTTATGCGCCGCTACTGCTAGTGGGCCCCAATTAGTAGTAGCGCTTTTCCTAGAAAGCGCTACTACTAAGTTCAATAGCAGCAGCGCTTTTTTCAAAGCAGCGCTGCTGATAGTTGCGGCTGGTGCCACCTTTTCCACCCCCTCCCCTCATCTCCCCCACTTTGCCCTCTCTCCCCCTCCTTTCCCCTATCCCCTCTCCACTCTAGCTCCACCATTGTTTCTCTTCTTCTCTCTTCCTCCTACCTCTCTTCTCTCCTCATTAATGGCACCCTCCTCCATAAATGGCTTATATCTTTCTCCTACATCTCTCTTCTCTCCCCCATTAATGCCCCCATCCACCATAACCCCTCTCCATTAATTAGCTAGCTAGATTCACCTCTCCTCCCAACAACTAGATCTAGCTAGCTACTTAGCCAACCACACGTGCTCTGTCGATCGTTCTCTCTCATCATCTAATTAACCGCGTGCTCTCGGTCTCTCTCGGGAGATATATATAGGTGAGTAAAAAGTTGTTCATTTCAAGAATGGGAATATGTGTGCGAATGAGAATATGTGTGTTTGGGATATATATATATATATATATATAGGGCTGGACTATTCTGTTACTAGTAGCAGAATATTATTCTATTACCCCTGGGTGAAGGAAATATGCCCTAGAGGCAATAATAAAGCTATTATTTATTTCCTTATTTCATGATGAATGTTTATTATTCATGCTAGAATTGTATTAACCGGAAACATAATACATGTCTGAATACATAGACAAACAGAGTGTCACTAGTATGCCTCTACTTGACTAGCTCGTTGATCAAAGATGGTTATGTTTCCTAACCATAGACATGAGTTGTCATTTGATTAATGGGATACCATCATTAGGTGAATGATCTGATTGGCATGACCCATTCCATTAGCTTAGCACCCGATCGTTTAGTATGTTGCTATTGCTTTCTTCATGACTTATACATGTTCCTATAACTATGAGATTATGCAACTCCCGTTTACCGGAGGAACACTTTGGGTACTACCAAACGTCACAACGTAACTGGGTGATTATAAAGGAGTACTACAGGTGTCTCCAAAGGTACATGTTGGGTTGGCGTATTTCAAGATTAGGTTTTGTCACTCCGATTGTCAGAGAGGTATCTCTGGGCCCTCTCGGTAATGCACATCACTTAAGCCTTGCAAGCATTGCAACTAAATGAGTTAGTTGTGGGATGATGTATTACAGAACGAGTAAAGAGACTTACCGGCAACGAGATTGAAATAGGTATTGGAATACCGACGATCGAATCTCGGGCAAGTAACATACCGATAACAAAGGGAACAACGTATGTTGTTAATGCGGTCTGACCGATAAAGATCTTCATAGAATATGTAGGAGCCAATATGGGCATCCAGGTCCCGCTATTGGTTATTGACCGGAGACATGTCTCGGTCATGTCTGCATTGTTCTCAAACCCGTAGGGTCCGCACGCTTAAGGTTACGATGACAGTTATATTATGAGTTTATACATTTTGATGTACCGAAGTTTGTTCGGAGTCCCAGATGTGATCACGGACATGACAAGGAGTCTCGAAATGGTCGAGACATAAAGATTGATATATTGGAAGCCTATGTTTGGATACCGGAAGTGTTCCGGGTGAAATCGGGATTTTACCGGAGTACCGGGAGGTTACCGGAACCCCCCGGGAGCTAAATGGGCCATTATGGGCCTTAGTGGAAAAGAGAAGAGGCAGCCCTACATGGGCCGCACGCCCCTCCCCTCCCTTGGTCTGAATAGGACAAGGAGAGGGGGCCGGCCTCTCTCTCTCTCTCTCTTTTCCCCCCTCCGCGAATCCTATTCCAACTAGGATTGGGGGGGGGGGGAATCCTACTCCCAGAGGGAGTAGGACTCTCCTGGCGCGCCCTCCTTGGCCGGCCGCCTCCCCCCCTCTAGTCCTTTATATACTGAGGCAGAGGCACCCCAAAGACACAAGTTGATCCACGTGATCATATTCTTAGCCGTGTGCGGTGCCCCCTTCCACCATAGTCCTCGATAATATTGTAGCGGAGTTTAGGCGAAGCCCTGCTGCAGTAGTACATCAAGATCGTCACCACGCCGTCGTGCTGACGGAACTCTTCCCCGACACTTTGCTGGATCGGAGTCCGGGGATCGTCATCGAGCTGAACGTGTGCTAAAACTCGGAGGTGCCGTAGTTTCGGTGCTTGATCGGTCGAGCCGTGAAGACGTACGACTACATCAACCAAACGCTTCCGTTGTCGATCTACTAGGTATGTAGATCACACTCCCCCCTCTTGTTGCTATGCATCACATGATCTTGCGTGTGCGTAGGAATTTTTTTGAAATTACTACGTTCCACAACAGTGGCATCCGAGCCTAGGTTTTATATGTTGATGTTATATGCACGAGTAGAACACAAGTGAGTTGTGGACGATATAAGTCATACTGCTTACCAGCATGTCATACTTTGGTTCGGCGGTATTGTTGGATGAAGCGGCCCGGACCGACATTACGCGTACGCTTACGCGAGACCGGTTCTCCCGACGTGCTTTGCACATAGGTGGCTTGCGGGTGACAGTTTCTCCAACTTTAGTTGAACCAAGTGTGGCTATGCCCGGTCCTTGCGAAGGTTAAAACAACACCAACTTGACAAACTATCATTGTGGTTTTTGATGCGTAGGTAAGAACGGTTCTCGCTAAGCCCGTAGCAGCCACGTAAAACTTGCAACAACAAAGTAGAGGACGTCTGACTTGTTTTTGCAGGGCATGTTGTGATGTGATATGGTCAAGACGTGATGAGATATAAGTTGTTGTATGAGATGATCACGTTGTGTTGAAGTTATCAGCAACTGGCAAAATCCTTATGGTTGTCTCTCTATTGCATAAGATGCAAGCGTCCAATAATTGCTTTACTTTATCGCTATGCGATGGCAATAGTTGCAAGAGAAATTGTTGGCAAGACGACCACGTGACGACACATTGATATAGATCAAGATGATGGAGATCATGGTGTCATGCCGGTGACGATAGAGATCATGACAGTACTTTGGAGATGGAGATCAAAGAAGCAAGATGATGATGGCCATATCATGTCACATATTTTGATTGCATATGATGTTTATCTTTTATACATCTTATTTTTGCTTAGTTTGACGGTAGCATTTTAAGATGATCTCTCACTAATTATCAAGAAGTGTTCTCCCTGAGTATGCACCGTTGCGAAAGTTCTTCGTGCTGAGACACCACGTGATGATCGGGTGTGATAGGCTCTACGTTCAAATACAACGGGTGCAAATAGTTGCACACGTGGAATACTTAGGTTATACTTGACGAGCCAAGCATATACAGATATGGCCTCGGAACACGGAGACCGAAAGGTCGAGCGTGAATCATATAGTAGATATGATCAACATAGCGATGTTCACCAATGAAACTACTCCATCTCACGTGATGATCGGACATGGTTTAGTTGATTTGGATCACGTGATCACTTAGAGGATTAGAGGGATGTCTATCTAAGTGGGAGTTCTTAAGTAATATGATTAATTGAACTTAAATTTATCATGAACTTAGTCCTGGTAGTATTTTGCAAATTATGTTGTAGATCAATAGCTCACGTTATTGCTTTCATATGTTTATTTTGATATGTTCCTAGAGAAAAATTGTGTTGAAAGATGTTAGTAGCAATGATGCGGATTGGATCCGTGATCTGAGGTTTATCCTCATTGCTGCACAGAGGAATTATGTCCTTGATGCACCGCTAGGTGATAGACCTATTGCAGGAGCAGATGCTGACGTTATGAACGTTTGGCTAGCTAAATATGATGACTACTTGATAGTTTAGTGCACCATGCTTAACGGCTTAGAATCGGGACTTCAAAGACGTTTTGAACGTCATGGAGCATATGAGATGTTCCAGGAGTTGAAGTTAATATTTCAAGCAAATACCCGAGTTGAGAGATATGAAGTCTCCAACAAGTTCTATAGCTAAAAGATGGAGGAGAATCGCTCAACTAGTGAGCATGTGCTCAGATTGTCTGAGTACTACAATCGCTTGAATCAAGTGGGAGTTAATCTTCCAAATAAGATAGTGATTGACAGAATTCTCTAGTCACCATCACCAAGTTAATAGAACTTCGTGATGAACTATGATATGCAAGGGATAACGGAAACAACTCCCAAGCTCTTCGTGATGCTGAAATCAACAAAGGTAGAAATCAATAAAAACATCAAGTGTTGATGGTTGACAAGATCACTAGTTTCAAGAAAAGGGCAGAGGGAAGAAGGGGAACTTCAAGAAGAACAGCAAGCAAGTTGCTGCTCAAGTGAAGAAGCCCAAGTCTGGTCCTAAGCCTGAGACTAAGTGTTTCTACTACAAAGGGACTGGTCACTGGAAGCGGAACTACCTCAAGTGATTGGCAGATAAGAAGGATGGCAAAGTGAACATAAGTATATTTGATATACATGTTATTGATGTGTACTTTACTAGTGTTTATAGCAACCCCTCAGTGTTTGATACTAGTTCAGTTGCTAAGATTAGTAACTCGAAACGGGAGTTGCAGAATAAACAAAGACTAGTTAAGGGTAAAGTGACGATGTGTGTTGGAAGTGGTTCCAAGATTGATATGATCATCATCGCACACTCCCTATACTTTCGGGATTAGTGTTGAACCTGAATAAGTGTTATTTGGTGTTTGCGTTAAGCATGAATATGATTTGACCATGTTTATTGTAATACGGTTATTCATTTAAGTAAGAGAATAAATTGTTGTTCTGTTTACATGAATAAAACCTTATATGGTTACACACCCAATGAAAATAGTTCATTGGATCTCGATCGTAGTGATACACATAATCATAATATTGAAACCAAAAGATGCAAAGTTAATAATGATAGTGCAACTTATTTGTAGCACTGCCGTTTAGGTCATATTGGTGTAAAGCGCATGAAGAAACTCCATGCTGATGGGATTTTGGAATCACTTGATTATGAATCAGTTGATGCTTGCGAACCATGCCTCATGGGCAAGATGACTAAGACTCCGTTCTCCGGAACGAGCAACTGACTTATTGGAAATAATACATACTGATGTATGCGGTCCGATGAGTGTTAAGGCTCACGACAAGTATCGTTATTTTCTGAACTTCACATATGATTTGAGCAGATATGGGTATATCTACTTGATGAAACATAAGTCTGAAACATTTGAAAAGTTCAAAGAATTTCAGAGTGAAGTGGAAAATCATCGTGACAAGAAAATAAAGTTTCTACGATCTGATCACGGAGACAAATATTTGAGTTACGAGTTTGGTCTTCAATTAAAACAATGTGGAATAGTTTCACAAACTCATGCCACATGGAACACCACAGCATAATGGTGTGTCCGAACGTCATAACCGTACTTTATTGGATATAGTGCAATCTATGATGTTTCTTACCGATCTACCACTATCGTTTTGGGGTTATGCATTACAGACAGCTGCATTCACGTTAAATAGGGCACCATCTAAGTCCGTTGAGACGACACAATCTGAACTGTGGTTTGGCAAGAAACCAAAGTTGTCGTTTCTTAAAGTTTGGGACTGCGATGCTTATGTGAAAAAGTTTCAACATGATAAGCTCGAACCCAAATCGGAGAAGTATGTCTTCATAGGATACCCAAAGGAGACTGTTGGGTACACCTTCTATCACAAATCCGAAGGCAAGACTTTTGTTGCTAAATTCGGAGTTTTTCTAGAGAAGGAGTTTCTCTCGAAAGAAGTGAGTGGGAGGAAAGTAGAACTTGATAAGGTAATTGTACCTTCTCCCTTATTGGAAAGTAGTTCATCACAGAAATCTGTTCCTGTGACTACTACACCAATTAGTGAGGAAGCTAATGATGATGATCATATAACTTCAGATCAAGTTACTACCGAATCTCGTAGGTAAACCAGAGTGAGATCCGCACCAGAGTGGTACGGTAATCCTGTTCTGGAGGTCATGCTACTTGACCATGACGAACCTACAAACTATGAAGAAGCGATGGTGAGCCCAGATTCCGCAAAATGGCTTGAGGCCATGAAATCTGAGATGGGATCCATGTATGAGAACAAAGTATGGACTTTGGTTGACTTGCCCGATGATCGGCAAGCAATTGAGAATAAATGGATCTTCAATAGGAAGACGGACGTTGATAGTAGTGTTACTATCTACAAAACTAGAATTGTCGCAAAAGGTTTTCGACAAGTTCAAGGTGTTGACTACGATGAGAGTTTCTCACTCGTATCTATGCTTAAGTCTGTCCGAATCATGTTAGCAATTGCCGCATTTTATGAAATCTGGCAAATGGATAAACAAAACTGCATTCCTTAATAGATTTATTAAAGAAAAGTTGTATATGATACAACCAAAAGGTTTTGTCAATCCTAAAGGTGCTAACAAAATATGCAAGCTCCAGCGATCCATCTATGGACCGGTGCAAGCATCTCGGAGTTGGAATATACACTTTGATAAGTTGATCAAAGCATATAGTTTTATACAGACTTGCGATGAAGCCTGTATTTACAAGAAAGTGAGTGGGAGCACTACAACATTTCTAATAAGTATATGTGAATGACATATTGTTGATCGTAAATAATGTAGAATTGTTCTGCAAAGCATAAAGGAGTGTTTGAAAGGAATTTTCCAGAAAAAGACCTCGGTGAAGCTGCTTACATATTAAGCATCAAAATCTATAGAGATAGATCAAGACGCTTGATAAGTTTTTTCAATGAGTACATGCCTTGACAATATTTTGAAGTAGTTCAAAAATGGAATAGTCAAAGAAAGAGTTCTTGGCTGTGTTACAAGGTATGAAATTGAGTAAGACTCAAAGCCCGACCAGGGCAGAAGATAGAAAGAGAATGAAAGTCATTCCCTATGCCTCAGCCATACGTTCGATAAAGTATGCCATGATGTGTACCAGATCTATTGTATACCCTACACTGTGTTAAGCAAGGGAGTACAATAGTGATCTAAGAGTAGATCACTGGACATTGGTCAAAATTATCCTTAGTGGAATAAGGAAATATTTCTCGATTCTGGAGGTGACAAAAGGTTCATCGTAAAAGTTACGTCGATGCAAGTTTTGACACAGATCTGGATGACTCTAAGTCTCGATCTAGATACATATTGAAAGTGGGAGCAATTAGCTAGTGTAGCTCTGTGCAGAGCATTGTAGACATAGAATTCGCAAAATACATACGGATCTGAATATAACAGACCCAGTGACTAAAATTATCTCACAAAGCAAAACATGATCACACCTTAGTACTCTTTGGGTGTTAATCACACAGCGATGTGAACTAGATTACTGACTCTAGTAAACCCTTTGGGTGTTGGTCACATATCGATGTGGACTATGGGTGTTAATCACATGGTGATGAGAACTATTGCTGTTAAATCACATGGCGATGTGAACTAGATTATTGACTCTAGTGCAAGTGGGAGACTGAAGGAAATATGACCTAGAGGCAATAATAAAGTTATTATTTATTTCCTTATTTCATGATGAATGTTTATTATTCATGCTAAAATTGTATTAACCGGAAACATAATACATGTGTGAATACATAGACAAACAGAGTGTCACTAGTATGCCTCTACTTGACTAGCTCGTTGATCAAAGATGGTTATGTTTCCTAACCATAGACATGATTTGTCATTTGATTAACGGGATCACATCATTAGGAGAATGATGTGATTGACTTGACCCATTCCGTTAGCATAGCACTTGATCGTTTAGTTTGTTGCTATTGCTTTCTTCATGACTTATACATGTTCCTATAACTATGAGATTATGCAACTCCCGTTTACCGGAGGAACACTTTGGGTACTACCAAACGTCACAACGTAACTGGGTGATTATAAAGGAGTACTACAGGTGTCTCCAAAGGTACATGTTGGGTTGGCGTATTTCGAGATTAGGTTTTGTCACTCCGATTGTCAGAGAGGTATCTCTGGGCCCTCTCGGTAATGCACATCACTTAAGCCTTGCAGGCATTGCAACTAAATGAGTTAGTTGTGGGATGATGTATTACAGAACGAGTAAAGAGACTTACCGGCAACGAGATTGAACTAGGTATTGGAATACCGACGATCGAATCTCGGGCAAGTAACATACCGATAACAAAGGGAACAACGTATGTTGTTAATGCGGTCTGACTGATAAAGATCTTCGTAGAATATGTAGGAGCCAATATGGGCATCCAGGTCCCGCTATTGGTTATTGACCGGAGACATGTCTCGGTCATGTCTGCATTGTTCTCGAACCCGTAGGGTCCGCACGCTTAAGGTTATGATGACAGTTATATTATGAGTTTATACATTTTGATGTACCGAAGTTTGTTCGGAGTCCTAGATGTGATCACGGACATGACGAGGAGTCTCGAAATGGTCGAGACATAAAGATTGATATATTGGAAGCCTATGTTTGGATACCGGAAGTGTTCCGGGTGAAATCGGGATTTTACCGGAGTACCGGGAGGTTACCGGAACCCCCCGGGAGCTAAATGGGCCATTATGGGCCTTAGTGGAAAAGAGAAGAGGCAGCCCTACATGGGCCGCACGCCCCTCCCCTCCCTTGGTCTGAATAGGACAAGGAGAGGGGGCCGGCCTCTCTCTCTCTCTCTTTTCCCCCCTCCGCGAATCCTATTCCAACTAGGATTGGGGGGGGGAATCCTACTCCCAGAGGGAGTAGGACTCTCCTGGCGCGCCCTCCTTGGCCGGCCGCCTCCCCCCTCTAGTCCTTTATATACTGAGGCAGAGGCACCCCAAAGACACAAGTTGATCCACGTGATCATATTCTTAGCCGTGTGCGGTGCCCCCTTCCACCATAGTCCTCGATAATATTGTAGCGGAGTTTAGGCGAAGCCCTGCTGCTGTAGTACATCAAGATCGTCACCACGCCGTCGTGCTGACGGAACTCTTCCCCGACACTTTGCTGGATCGGAGTCGGGGATCGTCATCGAGCTGAATGTGTGCTAAAACTCGGAGGTGCCGTAGTTTCGGTGCTTGATCGGTCGGGCCGTGAAGAAGTACGACTACATCAACCAAACGCTTCCGTTGTCGATCTACTAGGTATGTAGATCACAATCTCCCCTCTCTTTGCTATGCATCACATGATCTTGCGTGTGCATAGGAAATTTTTTGAAATTACTACGTTCCACAACACTGGGCTCTATAAGGACGCGACGAGCTACACCGTAGAAACTCCCCGAGCCATCCTGAACTGAACCCCCCCAGCCACCGGCCCCCCACCGCGCCGCCGCCTCCCTCCCCGCGCGCCGCCGCCTCCCTCCCCACGCGCAGCGCCGCCCGGCCTCATCCTCCCTGCCCCCGACTCCTTCCCTTCGCCAGCGCGCCTCCACCTCCCGGCCGGCCAGGTGATGTGCGCGCATCAGTTCGCGTGAGGCCCGGCCGCCAGACACCCTTTCTCCATCTGGCGCGACGCCATGGGTAAAGCCAGAGATGGAGCTATTCCAGCACCGGCACCTGCGACGTCAGTCCACCGACGTGCTTGGCGCCGTCCACAACTCCATCGCGCTCGAGCCACCCCAGTTCGGGCGTAGTAAGTACCTCAGTACGAGTTAAAAACGATGGTTTGTTCGGAATAAAAGAAATGGTAGAAATTCAAATTGTAAAGTTCAAGCAAAAAAAGAAACCCCATGAAAATCCTACTTAGTAAGTACCTCAGTACAAGTTGTAAAATGAGAGAAGTTCAGAACAACGTTGTCAAAAAAATGTTGAGTTAAAAAAAGGAAACAAAACAAACACATTTTCTTTTTGAATAAAATATCATTCAGTTTGATGATACAAACCATACAAGTACAGGGGCGACGATACAGTAAACCGTTGAAAACTTACGAGAAAAATATTACCAAAAAAACAGAGCAAAGTCTAGTTAGTGAAAACACGCTTAGTACAAACCCATGCAAGCATCAGTACAAGTACCCTTTTCGGAACCATTGAAAATTACTCTACAAAAAATAGCTCAGTACAAACATACATATATATCAGTACGACTACTCTGTTTTTCACACGAGAAAACAGCAGGATCCGTCATGCCATATTCAAAATTACTCTTAAACGGTTTTGAAGTAGAGAAAACGTTCAACATGACTAAGTTTCGCACTTTCGATAGCTATCCAACGGTATATTATTTGCCATATTTTGACAAACTTTTTAAAAAAATCGCGTTCAAAATCAAATTTAACCGTATTCGAATTCGTTTTTAAACCATAAGGAAATAGAGAAACATTTCTATACGAAAAATTTGCGCATTTTACATAGCTTTCCAACGCCGTATCATTTGCGTCAATTCGACAAACCGTTTGCAAAAAATCATGAAAATACGTTTCTCCCAGAATTTCACCGTTTTTCAAATTACTTTTAAATCATATAGAATTAGAAAAAGCAATACATATATGGAAGATGCGGATTTTCACCAGATTTTCAACACTATCTTATTTGCTCAATTCTGACAAACCTTTTGAAAATTGAGTCCAAAATATGATTCACGTTTTCGGTTTTGAAAAAAATGTTCTTTCAAAACTGCTCTTAAACCATAATGATTTTGCAAAAACGTTCAATATACTTGAAATATGGTTGTCAAGAGCTTTCTAACGATATATTACACGCCACGTTCCGACAAAAAAATTACAAAAAGTTTTTGAACTAAAGAAGACGATCTGTTAAACACAACTGAAAGCATCAGTTCAACCGCTTCGAAAACATCAGTACAACCACTTGAAACCGTCAGTTCAAAAAGGGTAACAGAATAATATTCTGTTACGCGTAACAGAATAGCCCAGATGTGTGTGTGTGTGTATATATATATATATATATGAAGAGATTTGTGCTAGTGACATGCCCTCGAGCTGCTTATGTTTTGCCAAAATGTTGATTTATTTCCGTTTTGGTGAATTTCGAGCAAACTCATATGTCCTATTTTTAGGCAAGGTCATGCCAAAATTTTATATATATGACTCTGAAGCATGCATTATTTATTTCATAACCCTTTTGCTTGTTATACCGTGCAGTCGGTCATGAAGGTGAGTGGATGGAAGGTCGAGCGGTACATGCAATCCGCGGTGATGGACATGTATGCAAATAATCGGACTAGGATT
The DNA here is from genome assembly GCF_003073215.2 of Triticum urartu. Taxonomy (NCBI): domain Eukaryota; kingdom Viridiplantae; phylum Streptophyta; class Magnoliopsida; order Poales; family Poaceae; genus Triticum; species Triticum urartu. Next base: position 164,639,421 of record NC_053024.1, on the reverse strand, counting down.
AGATGTCCGTGTGCAAGATGCAAGGAAGGATTCCTTTTGGACCCTTTTGATCGTGGCACTTTGAAGGCGCACCTCCTGATGAATGGTTTCATGGATGTCTATACTCAGTGGATAAGTGAAGAAGAAGATGATGATGATGACGTCCTCATGGCAGGGAATAACGACATGGGGCTAGACGAAGAGATGACCGATCGACAAGAAGACGATAGCGCTGGACATGTCGGCGGGAAAGATTCCGGAAATGACGATGGCGGCGGAGAAGATTCCGGACATGGCGAAGAAGAGTCTGGACATGGCGGAGAAGAGGCGGCGGTCACGCCGCAGTCTTCGATGCTACTAAGTGCAGTCGTGCAGGACCCTCATGTTCGAGACCTCCTTCGCAAGAGTACTACTAGCGAGAGAGCTGCTTCTAGAGAGGAGGCCAAGCTGGCGCATCTTGAAGTAGACTCGAGGACTCCATTGTATGACGGTTGTGATCCCGAGGTGACCCGCTTGAGTTTCACCCTCGAACTTCTAAAGACGAAGGCCAAAAACAAATGGACAGACAAAAGCCTCGATGAGCATTTGAAGTTTCTACATAATAAAGTTCTTCCTGCGGGGAACCCATGTCCTACTAGTGTCGAGGAGGCCAAGAAAATTGTTTGCCCTTTTGATTTGCCACACATTAGGTACCACGCATGCATCAATGATTGCATCATTTATCGGGGGGGAGCACGTGGGAAAAACCAGTTGTCCGGTGTGCAGTGCTTCTCAATATGAGAAGGCAGGAAAGAAAGCTCCTCAGAAAGTTGTATGGTACTTTCCGATCACTCCCTGTCTGCAGCGGTATTTCGTAGATCCTAAGGAAGCATAGCTCATGCGCTGGCACGCAGAGAGGAAGAAGCCCGACGATGGAGATGATCCGAGGCTGAGACACCTCATAGATGGTAGCCAGTGGAGAGCATTCAATGCCATATATGGATTTGCTGCAGAAGATCCAAGGAACATCGTGCTTGGTGCGAGTATCGATGGCATGAATCCGTTTGGAAAACAGAACTACTGCTACAACTTAGCTGTAGCGCGCTAGCAGTAGCGCTGGACCCAACGCTACTGTTATGCATACTTCAAGCACTACTACTAGGGTTTTCTGTAGTAATGTACGCCTGTTGATACGAAGGCCAAGCTTTCTGCCACAGATGGTACTCCTGCTTCGGATGCTGCTTTCTATCGGTCTATCGTTGGTGCTCTCCAGTACCTCACTCTGACTCGACCGGAGATCCAGTATACCGTGCAGCAAGTGTGTCTTCATATGCATGCTCCTCGAGACGTTTACTGGGCTGCCGTCAAGCGGATTCTCCACTATATCTGTGGCACTATGGATCTTGGCGCCATGCTTCACGCCTCCGCCGACACCGCCCTCACCGCCTACTCTGAGGCAGACTGGGCGGGCTGCCCTGACACTTGTCGCTCCACTTCGGGCTATTGTGTCTACCTTGGACCCTCACTTATCTCATGGTCATCCAAGCAACAGTCTACAGTCTCTCGTTCTAGTGATGAGGCTGAGTATCGTGCGGTGGCCAACGCCATCGCCGAGTGTCCGTGGCTTCGCCAGCTACTTCAGGAGCTCTCTTGCCCTGTTGACCGTGCCACGATGGTCTACTACGACAACGTCTCGGCGGACTACCTCTCCGCTAACCCGGTGCATCATCGACGGACCAAGCATATTGAGTTGGATATTCATTTTGTTCGGGAATAGGTGGCCCTTGGCCATATTCGTGTTTTACACATCCCTACTTCCCAACAATCTGCCAATTTCATGACCAAGGGCTTGCCTACGGTGTCATTTGAGGAGTTCCGGTCCAGTCTTTGCGTCAGCTAAAGGAAATATGCCCTAGAGGCAATAATAAAGTTATTATTTATTTCCTTATATCATGATAAATGTTTATTATTCATGCTAGAATTGTATTAACCGGAAACTTAGTACATGTGTGAATACATAGACAAACAGAGTGTCACTAGTATGCCTCTACTTGACTAGCTCGTTGAATCAAAGATGGTTAAGTTTCCTAGCCATAGACATGAGTTGTCATTTGATTAAACGGGATCACATCATTAGAGAATGATGTGATTGCCTTGACCCATTCCGTTAGCTTAGCATGATGATCATTTAGTTTGTTGCTATTGCTTTCTTCATGACTTATACATGTTCCTATGACTATGAGATTATGCAACTCCCGAGTACCGGAAGAACACTTTGTGTGCTACCAAACGTCACAAGTAACTGGGTCATTATAAAGGTGCTCTACAGGTGTCTCCGATGGTACTTGCTGAGTTGGCATAGATCGAGATTAGGATTTGTCACTCCGATTGTCGGAGAGCTATCTCTAGGCCCTCTCGGTAATGCACATCACCATAGGCCTTGCAAGCAATGCAACTAATGAGTTAGTTGTGGGATAGTGCATTGCGGAACGAGTAAAGAGACTTGCCGGTAACGAGATTGAACTAGGTATTGAGATACCGACGATCGAATCTCGGGCAAATAACATACCGTTGACAAAGGGAACAACCTATGTTGTTATGCGGTTTGACCGATAAAGATCTTCGTAGAACATGTAGGAGCCAATATGAACATATAGGTTCCGCTATTGGTTATTGACTGGAGACGTGTCTCGGTCATTTCTACATAGTTCTCGAACCCGTAGGGTCCGCACGCTTAACGTTCGGTGACGATTGGTATTATGAGTTTATGTGATTTGATGTACTGAAGGTAGTTCGGAGTCTCGGATGAGATCGGGGACATGACGAGGAGCCTCAAAATGGTCGAGACGTAAAGATCGATATATTGGACAACTATATTCGGACATCAAAAGGTTCCGAGTGATTCAGGCATTTTTGGAGTACCGTGTAGTTACGGGAATACGGGGAAGAAGTATTGGGCCTCATGGGCCAAGTGGTGGAAGAGAGGAGGCAGGACGCGCGGCCCCTAGCCTAAACCGAATTGGACTAGGGGGCGGCCCCCCTTTCCTCCTTTCCTCCCTCTCCTTCCTTCTCCCCTCCCCTTCCTTTCCTCCTCCTAATAGGAGTAGGAAAGGGGAGTCCTACTCCTACTAGGAGGACTCCTCCTCCTGGAGCGCCCTAGGAGGACCGGCCGGCCTCCCCCTTGCTCCTTTATATACGGGGGCAGGGGGCACCCTAGAACACACAAGTTGATCATTGATCCCTTAGCCGTGTGCGGTGCCCCCCTCCACCATAATCCACCTTGATTATATCATAGCGGTGCTTAGGCGAAGCCCTGCGTCGGTAGCAACATCATCACCGTAATCACGCCATCGTGCTGATGGAACTCCCCCGTGAAGCTCTGCTAGATCGGAGTTCGTGGGACGTAATCGAGCTGGACGTGTGCTGAACTCGGAGGTGCCGTGCCTTCGGTACTTGGATCGGTTGGATCGTGAAGACGTTCGACTACATCAACCGCGTTCTCATAACGCTTCCGCTTACAGTCTATGAGGGTACGTGGACGATACTCTTCCCTCTCGTTGCTATGCATCACCATTATCTTTCGTGTGCGTAGGAATATTATTGAAATTACTACGTTCCCCAACAGTGGCATCTGAGCCAGGTTTATGCGTAGATGTTATATGCACGAGTAGAACACAAGTGAGTTGTGGGCGATACAAGTCATACTGCTTACCAGCATGTCATACTTTGGTTCGGCGGTATTGTTGGATGAAGCGGCCCGGACCGACATTACGCGTACGCTTACACAAGACTAGTTCTACCGACGTGCTTTGCACACAGGTGGCTGATACGTCTCCAACGTATCTATAATTTTTGATTGCTCCATGCTATATTATCTACTGTTTTTGGACTATATTGGGATTTATTTTCCACTTTTATATTATTTTTGGGACTAACCTATTAACCGGAGGCCCAGCCTAGAATTGCTGTTTTTTTGCCTATTTCAGTGTTTCGGAGAAACAGAATATCAAACGGAGTCCAAACGGAACAAAACCTTCGGGAATGTGATTTTATCACCGAACGTGATCCAGGAGACTTGGACCCTACTCCAAGGAGTCAAAGAGGAGGTCACAGGGGTGGCGGCGCCCCCCCTGCCTCATGGGCCCCTCGGTTCTCCACCGACGTACTCCTTCCTCCTATATATACACACGTACCCCCAAACGATCAGAACAGGAGCCAAAAACCTAATTCCACCGCCGCAACTTTCTGTATCCACGAGATCCCATCTTGGGGCTTGTTCCGGAGCTCCACCGGAAGAGGGCCGTCATCATGGAGGGCTTCTACATCATCCTAGCCCCTCCGATGAAGTGTGAGTAATTTACCTCAGACCTTCGGGTCCATAGTTAGTAGCTAGATGGCTTCTTCTCTCTCTTTGAATCTCAATACAAAGTTCTCCCCCTCTCTTGTGGAGATCTATTCGATGTAATCTTCTTTTTGCGGTGTGTTTGTTGAGACCGATGAATTGTGGGTTTATGATCAAGTCTATCTATGAATAATATTTGAATCTTCTCTGAATTCTTTTATGTATGATTGGTTATCTTTGCAAGTCTCTTCGAATTATCCGTTTGGTTTGGCCAACTAGATTGGTAGTTCTTGCCATGGGAGAAGTGCTTAGCTTTGGGTTCGATCTTGCGGTGTCCTTTCCCAGTGACAGAAGGGGCAGCAAGGCACGTATTGTATCGTTGCCATCGAGGATAACAAGATGGGTTTATTTCATATTGCATGAATTTATCTCTCTACATCATGTCATCTTGCTTAAAGCGTTACTCTGTTTTTAACTTAATACTCTAGATGCATGCTGAATAGCGGTCGATGAGTGGAGTAATTGTAGTAGATGCATAATCGTTTCGGTCTACTTGTCACGGACGTGATGCCTATATACATGATCATGCCTAGATATTCTCATAACTATGCTCAAATCTGTCAATTGCTCAACAGTAATTTGTTCACCCACCATAGAATACTTATGCTCTTGAGAGAAGCCAGCAGTGAAAGCTATGGCCCCCGGGTCTATTCTCATCATATCAATCTCCATCACTTTAATCTTGCTTTGCCTTTTACTTTGCTTTTACTTTTTACTTTGCATCTTTATACCAAAAATACCAAAAATATTATACCTATCAGATCTCACTCTCGTAAGTGACCGCGAAGGGATTGACAACTCCTAATCGCGTTGGTTGCGAGTAGCTATCATTTTGTGCAGGTACGAGGGACTTGAGCATGGCCTCCTACTGGATTGATACCTTGGTTCTCAAAAACTGAGGGAAATACTTACGCTACTCTGCTGCATCATCCCTTCCTCTTCGGGGAAAACCAACGCAAGCTCAAGACATACCAAGAAGGATTTCTAGCGCCGTTGCCGGGGAGTTTACGCAAAAAGTCAACATACCAAGTACCCATCACAATCCCTATCTCTCGCATTACATTATTTGCCATTTGCCTCTCGTTTTCCTCTCCCCCCAATTCACCATTGCCGTTTTATTCGCCTTCTCTCTCTATCCTCCCTCTCTATTTGCTTCTTTTGCCCGTTTGCTCTTGTTTGCTCGTGCGCTAGTTTGCTTACTTGTCATTATGTCTGAAATTGGGGAAGTTATCGCCAATATGGGCGATAACAATATCATGGAAAATTCTGATGCTCCTGCTAAAGAACCTACCATCTTTCATACAAAAAAATTCTGTGTTGGTAGTGGTAATATTATTGGAAAAGGAGTTATTCAAGCTTTCTTTACTTGTGTCGGTGCTTTACCTTGTATGGGTAGTTCTATCCTTCACAGAACTAGTAGTCTTGCGGACGCTATTGCCATGCTTGTAGTTGAACTTGAAAGACAATTCATGCACATGCATCCTTCTATACAAAGGATTTTTCTGGAATTTTCTAATATTGAGCATCCTTCTATTAAGCATGCCGCTACTATCTTTTTGGCTCATGAGTTTAGATTCATAATAAAAGAATCCAAAGAAATCTTTGCACATTATAGGGTGGACGCTTGCCGTCCTCCCATAGAGGCTATCCTCTTTGATCAAGAAGAAATAATGCATTTTCAATCTCTAGATTATGTTGCTTTCAATGAAAATCTTAGAAAAAGGGTTCCTACCAATGTTTTAGTTCATATAATTTCTGAACTTAATGATGATTTGGCTATTCGAAATAATGAAATAGGATATTCTCTTGAATATAGGCTTACAAAGTTCTGTCAAAAGAATGCTTATAATGATGAATTGGTTGTGCATTATGAAGGACCAAAGGAGGAACCTATACCTCCCAAGGTTGATCTTGGGGACTTTTGTCCTGTTAAATTTAGTCCTTTTGATTACTTTTGCTTGCCTCAAAGAAAACTTTCTTCCGAACATAGAGAATATGAAATGAGTTTTAATAATCTATCTTACTATTATGGCAATACCTAGATCTATCCTCGCCTTTATGCCTAGCTAGGGCGTTAAACGATAGCGCTTGTTGGGAGGCAACCCAATTTTATTTTTATTCCTTTCTTTTTGCTCCTGCTTAGTAATAAATAAATTATTTAGCCTCTGTTTTGGTTGTGTTTTTTGTGTTTAATTAGTGTTTGTGCCAAGTAGAACCATTGGGAAGACTTGGGGAAAGTCTTGTTGAACTTGCTGTAAAAAAACAGAAACTTTAGCGCTCACGAGAACTGCTGTAATTTTTATTTTAAGAGTGATATTTAGTTAATTATTTTTTCAGATGATTAATAGACAAATTCCTCACGTCCATCAATTTATTTTATAATTTTTGGGGTTCTAGATATTGCGCTAGCTACATATTACTACAGACTGTTCTGTTTTTGACAGATTCTGTTTTTCGTGTGTTGTTTGCTTATTTTGATGAATCTATGGTTAGTAAAATATTTTATAATCCATAGAGAAGTTGGAATACAGTAGGTCTAACACCAATATAAATAAATAATGAGTTCATTACAGTACCTTGTAGTGGTCTTTTGTTTTCTTTCGCTAACGGAGCTCACGAGTTTTCTATTTTGAGTTTTGTGTTGTGAAGTTTTCAAGTTTTGGGTGAATTCTTTTGATGGATTATGGAACAAGGAGTGGCAAGAGACTAAGCTTGGGGATGCTCATGGCACCCCCAAGATAATCCAAGGACACCAAAAAGTTAAAGCTTGGGGATGCCCCGGAAGGCATCCCCTCTTTCGTCCACTTCCATCGGTAATTTACTTGGAGCTATATTTTTATTCGCCAACATGATATGTGTTTTGCTTGGAGCGTCTTGTATTATTTGTGTCTTTGTGTCTTAGTATGCCACAATCATCCTTGCTGTACACACCTTTTGAGAGAGCCATACATGAATTAAAATTTGATAGAATACTCTATGTGCTTCACTTATATCTTTTGAGCTAAGTAGTTTTTCTCTATGTGCTTCACTTATATCTTTTGAGCGTTATAATTTTGCTCTATGTGCTTCACTTAGATCTTTTAGAGCACGGTGGTTGATTTTTCTAAAGAAACTATTGATCTCTCATGCTTCACTTAAATTATTTTGAGAGTCTCTTAATAGCATGGTAATTTGCTTAATAATAATATGCTTGGTATTCAAGATTTGTGAAACTTTCTTTTGAGTGTGTTGAATACTAAGAAAAGATTGAAGCATGATAATTGTTTTGAGATATGGAGGTGATAATATTAAAATTCATGCTAGTTGAGTAGTTGTGAATTTAAAGAATACTTGTATTAAAGTTTGTGATTCCCGTAGCATGCACGTATGGTGAACCGTTATGTGATGAAGTTGGAGCATGATTTATTTATTGATTGTCTTCCTTATGAGTGGCGGTCGGGGACGAGCGATGGTCTTTTCCTACCAATCTATCCCCCTAGGAGCATGCGCGTAATACTTTGCTTTGATAACTTCTAGATTTTTGCAATAAGTATATGAGTTTTTTATGACTAATGTTGAGTCCATGGATCATACGCACTCTCACCCTTCCACCTTTGCTAGCCTCTCTAATACCGCGCACCTTTCGCCGGTATCATACACCTACCATATACCTTCCTCAAAACAGCCACCATACCTACCTATGATGGCATTTCCATAGCCATTCCAAGATATATTGCCATGCAACTTTCCACTGTTCCTTTTATCATGACACACTCCATCATTGTCATATTGCATATCCCGGTACATCGCCGAAGGCATTCATATAGAGTCATATTTTGTTTTAAGTATTGAGTTGTAAGAAAAATAAAAGTGTGATGATCATCATTATTAGAGCATTGTCCCAGTGAGGAAAGAATGATGGAGACTATGATTCCCCCATAAGCCGGGATGAGACTCCGGACGAAAAATAAAATAAAATAAAACGAGGCCAAAGAAGCCCAAATAAAAAGAGGCCATAAAAAAAGAGAAAAGGCCCAAATAAAAAAATGATGAGAGAAAAAGAGAGAAGGGACAATGTTACTATCCTTTTACCACACTTGTGCTTCAAAGTAGCACCATGATCTTCATAGTAGAGAGTCTCTCATGTTATCACTTTCATATACTAGTGGGAATTTTTCATTATAGAACTTGGCTTGTATATTCCAATGATGGGCTTCCTCAAATTGCCCTAGGTCTTCATGAGCAAGCAAGTTGGATGCACACCCACTTAGTTTCTTTTTGAGTTTTCATATACTTATAGCTCTAGTGCATCCGTTGCATGGCAATCCCTACTCACTCACATTGATATCTATTGATGGGCATCTCCATAGCCCGTTGATACGCCTAGTTGATGTGAGACTATCTTCTCCTTTTTGTCTTCTCCACAACCACCATTCTATTCCACCTATAGTGCTATATCCATGGCTCGCGCTCATGTATTGCGTGAAGATTGAAAAAGTTCTGAAAAAGTTAGAGTGTGAAACAATTGCTTGGCTTGTCATCGGGGTTGTGCATGATTTAAATACTTTGTGTGGTGAAGATAGAGCATAGCCAGACTATATGATTTTGTAGGGATAACTTTCTTTGGCCATGTTATTTTGAGAAGACATAATTGCTTTGTTAGTATGCTTGAACTATTATTATTTTTATGTCAATATAAACTTTTGTCTTGAATCTTTCGAATATGAATATTCATATCACAATTAAGAAGATTTGCATTGAAATTATGCCAAGTAGCACTCCGCATCAAAAATTCTCTTTTTACCATTTACCTACTCGAGGACGAGCAGGAATTAAGCTTGCGGAAGCCTGATACGTCTCCAACGTATCTATAATTTTTGATTGCTCCATGCTATATTATCTACTGTTTGGACTATATTGGGCTTTATTTTCCACTTTTATATTATTTTTGGGACTAACCTATTAAACGGAGGCCCAGCCCAGAATTGCTGTTTTTTTGCCTATTTCAATGTTTCGGAGAAACAGAATATCAAACGGAGTCCAAACGGAATAAAACCTTCGGGAACGTGATTTTCTCACCGAACGTGATCCAGGAGACTTGGACCCTACTCCAAGGAGTCAAAGAGGAGGTCACGAGGGTGGGCCCCCCCTAGGGCGCGCCCCCTGCCTCGTGGGCCCCTTGGTGCTCCACCGACGTACTTCTTCCTCCTATATATACACACATACACCCAAACGATCAGAACAGGAGCCAAAAACCTAATTCCACCGCCGCAACTTTCTGTATCCACGAGATACCATCTTGGGGCCTGTTCCGAAGCTCCGCTGGAAGAGGGCCGTCATCACGGAGGGCTTGTACATCATCCTAGCCCCTCCGATGAAGTGTGAGTAGTTTACCTCAGACCTTCGGGTCCATAGTTAGTATCTAGATGACTTCTTCTCTCTCTTTGAATCTCAATACAAAGTTCTCCCCCTCTCTTGTGGAGATCTATTCGATGTAATCTTCTTTTTGCGGTGTGTTTGTTGAGATCGATGAATTGTGGGTTTATGATCAAGTCTATCTATGAATAATATTTGAATCTTTTCTGAATTCTTTTATGTATGATTGGTTATCTTTGCAAGTCTCTTCGAATTATCCGTTTGGTTTGGCCAACTAGATTGGTAGTTCTACCATGGGAGAAGTGCTTAGCTTTGGGTTCGATCTTGCGGTGTCCTTTCCCAGTGACAGAAGGGGCAGCAAGGCACATATTGTATCGTTGCCATCGAGGATAACAAGATGGGTTTATTTCATATTCCATGAATTTATCTCTCTACATCATGTCATCTTGCTTAAAGCGTTACTCTGTTTTTAACTTAATACTCTAGATGCTTGCGGGATAGCGGTCGATGAGTGGAGTAATAGTAGTAGATGCAGAATCGTTTCGGTCTACTTGTCACGGACGTGATGCCTATATACATGATCATGCCTAGATATTCTCATAACTATGCTCAATTCTGTCAATTGCTCAACAGTAATTTGTTCACCCACCGTAGAATACTTATGCTCTTGAGAGAAGCCACTAGTGAATCCTATGGCCCCCGGGTCTATTCTCATCATATCAATCTCCATCACTTTTAATCTTGCTTTGCCTTTTACTTTGCTTTTACATTTTACTTTGCATCTTTATATCAAAAATACCAAAAATATTATATCTATCAGATCTCACTCTCATAAGTGACCGTCAAGGGATTGACAACCCCTAATCGCGTTGGTTGCGAGTAGCTATCGTTTTGTGCAGGTACGAGGGACTTGAGCGTGGCCTCCTACTGGATTGATACCTTGGTTCTCAAAAACTGAGGGAAATACTTACGCTACTCTGCTGCATCATCCCTTCCTCTTCGGGGAAAACCAACGCAAGCTCAAGACATAGCAGTGGCTAGCGGGTGTCAGTTTCTCCAACTTTAGTTGAATCGAGTGTGACTACGCCCGGTCCTTGTTGAAGGTTAAAACAACACTAACTTGACGAACTATCATTGTGATTTTGATGTGTAGGTAAGAATGGTTCTTGCTCAGCCCATAGCAGCCACGTAAAACTTGCAACAACAAAGTAGAGGACGTCTAACTTGTTTTTCGGGGCATGTTGTGATGTGATATGGTCAAGGCATGATGCTATATTTTATTGTATGAGATGATCATGTTTTGTAACGGAGTTATCGGCAATTGGCAGGAGCCATATGGTTGTCGCTTTATTGTATGAAATGCAATCGCCATGTAATTGCTTTAATGTATCACTAATGGTAGCGATAGTCGTAGAAGCAATAGTTGGCGAGACGACAACGATGCTACGATGGAGATCAAGGTGTCGTGCTGGTAACGATGGTGACCACGACGGTGCTTTGGAGATGGAGATCAAAGGCACAAGATGATGATGGCCATATCATGTCACTTATATTGATTGCATGTGATGTTTATCCTTTATGCATCTTATTCTGCTTTGATTGACGGTAGCATTATAAGATGATCTCTCACTAAAAATTTCAAGGTACAAGTGTTCTCCCTGAGTATGCACCGTTGCAAAAGTTCGTCGTGCCGAGACACCACGTGATGATCGGGTGTGATAAGCTCAACATTCTTATACAACTGGTGCAAGCCAATTTTTTCACACGCAGAAATACTCAGGTTAAACTTGACGAGCCTAGCATATGCAGATATGGCCTCGAAACACCGAAGACCGAAAGGTCGAGCGTGAATCATATAGTAGATATGATCAAATAGTGATGTTCACCATTGAAAACTACTCCATCCCACGTGATGATCGGACATGGTTTAGTTGATTTGGATCACGTGATCATTTAGATGACTAGAGGGATGTCTATCTAAGTGAGATTTCTTAAGTAATATGATTAATTGAACTTTAATTTATCATGAACTTAGTCCTGATAGTATTTGCATAACTATGTTGTAGATCAATAGCTCGCGATGTAGCTCCCCGTTTATTTTTTGACATGTTCCTAGAGAAAAACCATGTTGAAAGATGATAGTAGCAATGATGCGTACTAGGTCCGTGATCTGAGGATTATCCTCATTGCTGCACAAAAGAATTATGTCCTTGATGCACCGCTAGGTGACAGACCTATTGCAGGAGCAGATGCAGACGTTATGAACGTTTGGCAAAGCTCGGTATGATGACTACTTGATAGTTTAGTGCACCATGCTTTACGTCTTAGAATCGAGACTTCAAAAATGTTTTGAAATGTCACGGAACCACTACAACAGGAACCCCCCTTTAGCAACGCATCGATGCGTTGCTGTATGTCCATATAGCCGTTGCTAAGGTCTACACCAACGGATTATTATACGTTGCCGTTGGTGGCGTTGCAAGGGTCTACAACTACGAATATAATTGCGTTGGTAATCGACATGAAGAAGCGTTGCAAGATAGCAACATATATAGTTGCGGCCGAACAACAATTCGTATGTGTTGGTGCGTAACCTACATGTTGCTAGGAACCTACACGCACTGATTTTGAAATGCACATAACAAATTCATGCAAACGTTCTGTGTTACTCCCTCCGTAAACTAATACAAGAGCATTTAGATTACTATTTTAGTGATCTAAATGCTCTTATATTAGTTTACAGAGTGAGTAGTATTTATATATTACTAACAATAATTACTACACCAACATTGATAGTACACATGAACTCCAAATCCAGTAAAAAGAAAGATCTCATATATTAAATAGAATCGATTGTATTACATGGATGGAACACAATCCAAAGTATATATACATGATTTCTATACATTGACCATGACAATGATATTCTATAACATGAATGGATAACTATCTACTACTAGCCCCATTCTCCACCTTGCAATCAACAACTTAGCCATGAACCATCCATTCATCTAGGCAATCCACAACAACAAAAAGTTAACATGAGTAATATATCATTAGAGAAAGAAGGAAAAAAACAGGCTAATAGAGCAATATAATCAGAAGCGAAGGAACATACAAAGGTTGAAGCCCATGAGATAACTAATCCAACTGCATGACCAATAATTTTGACATTTTTGAGTTGTCGTATCAACTGGTCATATTTTTCTAATGTGGTATCAATACACATTGCTCACAATTCATTTCCAAAGCTAACAACCAGAATTTGATATGCTAGGTCAGTACTTACCAGTTTAGCAATCAGAGTTTCTCTTGGCCAACATCTTGTTTATATACATTTCCCAAATTACGAAGATGATAAGCACATCTCTGAAAATCAAGAATGCAATGAGAATACAATCAAAACATGATCAATGGTTTCACCATTGGTTATTAGAGGCACGCTATTTGAATCAAGAATATAAAATATCACACTAATAAAAATATACAATAAATAGGTTGTTTTGGCGCCATTCTCGAATTGTTGGTGATGCATGCTCAATGGAATTATCTAGCAATATACGTGTACAGTTTTTCACCATTTACTGTATATACATGTACAGGTTGCACAATGAAATCTCACCATAATGTAATAAATACAACATGCCTGCATAGAAATTATTTTGCTCCATAAATCACTTCTAAAATATGCCCCATATTACTTAGCACATCAGGATGTTGTGTTTTATACTAAAGCACAAAGCGATATCTAAAGATATACATAGGTCATATCATCCTTTGCACTGCTGGACATCCCTACACATAGTATTTTTTTGTTAACTGAACAAAAAAGTACCTACGGTACTAACATTCCTACAATACATATATAGAGAGAGGGAGTCAAGAGTATAGCTCTACCTGTATTCCTTCTTGAGTGTGGATCAAAATTAGAGATATCAGAAAGAGGGTCTTGTCAGTGCTTTCCAGTTACTGAGCCACCTAAGAATTAGATACGAACAAATATGTTGGAATAGAAGATAAGTGGAGAGTGGATGTACCAGAGCGGCGTATAGTTGGTTCAATAGTAGGACACCAAAGTGGTTATGAGGAGAAGAAATTGTCTTGGATTCTGCACAACTCCCACAAGAAGGATTGAGGCAAGCTCTGCACTTCTATGGATAGAACCTCTGAATATGCCAGAACCCATTGTTAACTTTCATGACAGCAGAATAAAAACACAATCAAACTACAGCAACACATGAAAACTACTATCAGATTTCTTATGCTTGTGATAATTGAGAATGTTTACTAGTCCATTTATTCACAACTCACAAGTGGATATGCATGTCATAATCCTGCTCGTATTGACATATTAAGTATGCAGAGCCCATAGGCCACGTCATATTTTCATGTGTGTGAGCCTGTCAGTTTGTGATTGGCATAACACAACTGACTTGCACAAGCACTGCTAAAATTTAAATGCACACTTTTAATTTAATTCAAAATGCATTTCATTTCAGTACTTAAAAGCAGCTCCTCATTTCAGATAAATTTCATGTAATTTTCTTTGTACCTATTTCAGAGGAACTGATCATAAATGTGGTACCAAACTCCCATATGGTGTTGTTTGTTGTGTTCCTATTTCAGAGGATTTGATATAAACAATTTTTGGAAGCACCTTTTCAAAAGGATTTGTTGCAGGCACACAGCAGATTGTTTTTCTGAATGAAAGGGGTTTCCCCCCGCCCCATTTTATTAATGAAGCTAAACCAGACTCTAGTCTTTCTTAGCCTGTGATTCACCAGATGAAAACAACAAGGCAAACTAAATCAGGTTCTTGAAGAGCTAAACTAAGTAGGAGTTTAGGATTGTGGCACTCACCTTTCCATATAAGAAGTGAACTTTTAAAATCATTCATGAATAAACTTCTGAAGATGGACAGTCCTCAAATTTGATTATATGAACTATTATTTCTCAAACTCGACTGCAGTTCATTGTGGTGCTTCTCTCTCTCATATCTGAAGCATACAATCAAATTCCAGTCACACCTTACATATCAACCAGAAAGCAACACAAACTACTTGCATATCAATCAGCACAGAAGATGTACCAAGATTTTAACCAGAAAAGGAATAACATTTGTGACTATCCTTCCCAGAGATAATGGAGGCACAATCAATAATCCCGCCATAGTCACTTGGTCAGGAAAAGGGCGCTGAGGCCGCGCTTGGTGACAGGCGTCGGCTGCTTGCTGCAGCGGAGAGTCGGCAAACGCATCAAACATCTGGACGCAGCGCTAAGACGCCGGGGCAAGGGGCACGGAAACGGTGTGCGTTGTGCCCACGGGCTCGTGCATCAGGTGAAGCAGGCTTGTAGGTGGGCAACAGCAGGAAGGGTAAGAGCGAAGGGGGCGAGGGGACAGCCTTACTAAACCATGGGCGTCGAAGTCGAGGTAGCAGAGGCCGAGGACCACCGTCTAGCCCAAGCCGGCAGTCACGGGTGCGGAGACACCGGGCCCACCATATGAGGCGCGGAGCTGCGCTGGCGACCCATGGATGCGGGGGTGCAAGGGCGTGGAGGACGCTCATCGGCGGAGGATCGGAGGGCAGAGGTTAGGGAGAGCCGGGCGGGTGAGAGAGAGGAATCGGCGGAGGGAGATGACAGAGAGAAAAGATCTAACCTTTTTCTTTTCTTTTCAATCAACTCTACAGTTGGCTGCATGATACTCGCACGGTGGAGGTACATATAATGTGGATGTGGGCAGATGGAGGTTAGCTCTACATGGGACGTGGGAGGTGGAATCCAACAACACATGTTATCATCGTTGGTACGTATGTGTTGCTATAGGAGGGTTTTTGTTGTAGTGAACATATAAGATGTTCAAAGAGCTAAAATTAGTATTTCAGACTCATGCCCAAGTCGAGAGGTATGAGACCTCTGACAAGTACTTTGCCTATAAGATGGAGGAGAATAGCTCAACCAGTGAGCATGTGCTCAGATTGTCTGAGTACTACAATCACTTGAATCAAGTGGGAGTTAATCTTCCAGATAAGATAATGATTGACAGAGTTCTTTAGTCACTATCACCATGTGACTGGAACTTTGTGATGAACTATAATATGCAAGGGATAACGGAAACGATTCCCAAGCTATTCGTGATGCTGAAATCGATGAATGTAGAAATCAAGAAAAGCATCAAGTGTTGATGGTTGACAAGACCACCAGTTTCACGAAAAGGGAAAAGGGAAGAAAGGGAACTTCAAGAAGAATGGCAAACAAGTTGCTGCTCAAGTGAAGAAGCCCAAGTCTAGACCTAAGCCTGAGACTAAGTGCTTCTACTTCAAAGGGACTGGTCACTGGAAGCAGAACTGCCCCAAGTATTTGGCGGATAAGAAGGATGGCAAAGTGAACAAAGGTATATTTGATATACATGTTATTGATGTGTACTTTACTAGTGTTTATAGCAACCCCTCAGTATTTGATACTAGTTTAGTTGCTAAGATTAGTAAATCGAAATGGGAGTTGCAGAATGAACAGAGACTAGTTAAGGGTGAAGTGACGATGTGTGTTGGAAGTGGTTCCAAGATTGATATGATCATCATCGCACACTCCCTATACTTTTGGGATTAGTGTTGAACCTAAATAAATGTTATTTGGTGTTTGCGTTAAGCATGAATATGATTTGATCATGTTTATTGCAATACGGTTATTCATTTAAAGTCAGAGAATAATTGTTGTTCTGTTTACATGAATAAAACCTTCAATGGTCATACACCCGAGGTGAATGGTTTATTCAATCTCGATCGTAGTGATACACATATTCATAATATTGAAGCCAAAAGACGCAAAGTTAATAATGATAGTGCAACTTATTTGTGGCACTGCCGTTTAGGTCACATTGGTGTAAATCGCATGAAGAAAATCCATGCTGATGGGCTTTTGGAATCACTTGATTATGAATCAGTTGATGCTTGCGAACCATGCCTCATGGGCAAGATGACTAAGACTCTGTTCTCCAGAACAATGGAGCGAACAACAAACTTGTTGGAAATAATACATACTGATGTATGCAGTCCAATGAGTGTTGACGCTCGTGGCAGGTATCATTATTCTCTGACCTTCACAGATGATTTGAGTAAGATATGGGTATATCTTCTTGATGAAACATAAATCCGAAACATTTGAAAAGTTCAAATAATTTCAGAGTGAAGTGGAAAATAATCGTAACAAGAGAATAAAGTTTCTACGATCTGATTGTGGAGGAGAATATTTGAGTTACGAGTTTGGTCTTCATTTGAAACAATGCGGAAGAGTTTTGCAACTCACGCCACCTGGAACACCACAGCGTAATGGTGTGTCCGAACATCGTAACCATACTTTATTAGATATGGTGCAATATATGATGTCTCTTACCGATTTACCACTATCGTATTGGGGTTATGCATTAGAGACAGTTGCATTCACGTTAAATAGGGCACCATCTAAATCCGTTGAGACGACACCATATGAACTGTGGTTTGGCAAGAAACCAAAGTTGTCGTTTCTTAAAGTTTGGGGTTGCGATGCTTATGTGAAAAAGTTTCATCCTGATAAGCTCAAACCCAAATGGGAGAAATGTGTCTTCATAGGATACCCAAAGGAGATAGTTGGGTAAACCTTCTATCACAGATCCAAAAGGCAAGACATTCGTTGCTAAGAATGGATCCTTTCTAGAGAAGGAGTTTCTCTCGAAAGAAGTGAGTGGGAGGAAAGTAGAACTTGATGAGGTAACTGTACCTGCTCCCTTATTGGAAAGTAGTTCATCACAGAAATCTGTTCCTGTGACTCCTACACCAATTAGTGAGGAAGCTAATGATGATGATCATGTAACTTCAGATCAAGTTACTACCGAACCTCGTAGGTCAACCAGAGTTAGATTCGCACCAGAGTGGTACAGTAATCCTGTTCTGGAGGTCATGTTACTTGACCATGATGAACCTGCGAACTATGAGGAAGCGATGATGATCCTAGATTCCGCGAAATGGCTTGAGGCCATGAAAACTGAGATGGGATCCATGTATGAGAACAAAGTATGGACTTTGATTGACTTGCCCAATGATCGGTGAGTCATTAAGAATAAATGGATCTTCAAGAGGAAGACGGACGCTGATAGTAGTGTTACTATCTACAAAGCTCGAATTGTCACAAAATGTTTTCGACAAGTTCAAGGTGTTGACTACGATGAGATTTTCTCACTCATATCGATGCTTAAAAGTCTGTCCGAATCCTGTTAGCAGTTGCCGCATTTTATGAAATCTGGCGAATGGATGTCAAAACTGTATTCCTTAATGGATTTCTTAAAGAAGAGTTGTATATGATGCAACCAGAAGGTTTTGTCGATCCTAAAGATGCTAACAAAGTGAGCAAGCTCCAGCGATCCATCTATGGACTGGTGCAAGCATCTCGGAGTTGGAATATATGCTTTGATAAAGTGATCAAAGCATATGGTTTTATATAGACTTGCGGTGAAGCCTGTATTTACAAGAAAGTGAGTGGGAGCACTACAGCATTTCTGATAAGTATATGTGAATCACATATTGTTGATCAGAAATAATGTAGAATTTTCTGGAAAGCATAAAGGAGTTTTTCAAAGAAAGATCTAGATGAAGCTGCTTACACATTGAGCATCAAGATCAATAGAGATAGATCAAGACGCTTGATAAATTTTTTCAATGAATACATACCTTGACAAGATTTTGAAGTAATTCAAAATAGAACAGTCAAAGAAGGAGTTCTTGCCTGTGTTGCAAGGTGTGAGGTTGAGTAAAGACTCAAAACCTGACCACAGCAGAAAATAGAAAGAGAATGAAAAGTCATTCCCTATGCCTTAGTCATAGGTTCAATAAAGTATGCTATGTTGTTTACCAGTCCTATTGTTGTAACACCCATGATGCGGCTATATCTCCCATGTGTCGGAGCACGACTTAGAGGCATAACCGCATCGTAGGTGTTACAAGTTGGTAATCAGAGCCTTCCCCGACTTAGGAGCCCCCTTGCTTGATTGAATCGCTGGCGTTGTTGAGTCTAGAAAAATGTTTTGAGTCTTTTAGGATCATATATATTGGAGAGTAGGATTCTTTTTACTCCTCAGTCCCTTTGTCGCTCTGGTGAGGCATCCTGACGTAGAGTTTTGACTCTTCTCTTCTCAAATTTCACTAAAAAAAATTTAGGATCACGCGGTTATTTTGGAATCGTATCGATGGTTTTGTGACGAGAACATTGTTCTTGGTGCCTCCTGACATTTAGGGGTTGTGGCAGTGTCCCAGGGAGTTGAGCTCCGAGTTGTTGTCGTCACAATTTTATCGTTGCAGTTCTGGAATACCTGAGTTTCGCCAACATCAAAAATCTCTTTTATGCAGTTGTTGGTGAGATAACCTCGACGCCACCCAGTACTGGGGCGGGAGTTCGGGAGTATTGCCATAACTCGTATAACGGATGCTTTTCGAAGGTTGAGGTAAATGATTTCCAAAGGTTTCTTGGTTATGTGTTGAAGGATGGATACAGGTGGATGTAGGATTTGCTAGTTTTGGGTGAGATATTATGCTTCCCCTGTAGCCCCAACACCTGATTGCATAACCGGAAAATTTCGGGAGTTTCATAGGTGGGAATTCTTGTCGCTCTAGTATTTCTTCCGCAGATATTTGGTTGGTGATTGGGTAATCCTTACCAAGTATTTGTTCATGTCTGTACCTTGTTGTTTTATTCATCTACCTCTATCTAAATTGCTTCTCAATTTATGGAAGTGTGATCATTTAATTTGGAATTCATTCGTTCATTCTTGTTCGAATGTTAAGGCTATATGTTGCAATTTCGATCCATTTGATTTAGCTTGAATATATGTCTTTCAAGATGCTAACGGATGTCACCCTCTTCAGGATGGCTCCTCCAACGCGTCAGAATCCGGAACCACCGCCACCACCTCCACCTCTGAAGGCATGGCAAGCTGTGATGGCCGCTACCAATGCCAACACGCAGCTGATTATGCAACTCTTGCAAGAGCAGAACCAAGGAAATCAAGGCAATGGAAACAATCAAACTCAGTTTGCTACCCTCAACCAGTTCCTCGCAAACCAGCCAAAGACATTCAGTAACTGTGTCGAGGCCACAGACGCTGATGATTGGCTCATGGATATCTGCAAACATTTCGAGTGCAGCAACGTCAGGCCTAAGGACTTTGTCAAGTTTGCTTCGTTCCAACTCAAAGACCAAGCTGCTGAATGGTATCAGCAATACAAAGATTCCAGAGGAGGTCGTGTGGTTACCTGGGATGATTTCTGTCAAGACTTCAGAGCTCACCACATTCCTCAGAGTGTTGTTGAGAGCAAGCGTGAGGAGTTCTGCAATCTGAAGCAAGGCAGCTTGTCTGTTTACCAATACAACATCAAGTTCCAGAAGCTCGCTCGCTTCGCCAAGCAAGATGTCCCTGATGAGAAGAGCATGATTTATCAGTTCAGAGGTGGCCTCAGAGAAGATCTACAACTAGCCCTCGTGCTTTTTGAGCCGAAAAAGTATGATCAATTCTACAATATGGCACTGAAGCAAGAGGCTGCTCAGCTCAAGTGCGATGCTTCCAAGAAGAGAGTTAGGGATGCAACTCCTTCTTCTTCAACTCAAGTGGCAGCTAAGCAGCAAAAGTATTGGTTGCCTCCTCCTCCTTCGTTCCGTCAGCCTTATCAGCAGAAGAGCAAAGGTGGCAATGGATCTTCCCACCCAACCCAGGCTTTCAGAACAACGCTTCGTCTCATGCTCCAAGATCAAGTGCTCCGTATCACCGTACGCTCTCAAAGGTCACGTGCAACAAGTGTCAGCAGAAGGATCACTATGCAAACAAATGCTTCAACCAGAGGCGTCTTCCTCCTCCTCCTGTGAGATCTGCTAGCAATGCAGTGGTCAAGCCTAATCCCAAGTCTGCTAAGGTCAACTTGATGAATGCAGCTCAGGCAGAGGACTCGTCAGAAGTGATCATAGGTAACCTTCCTGTTAACGATATTCCTGCAAAAGTCCTTTTTGATACTGGTGCATCACATTGTTTCATTTCAAGACCATTTGCATCTAAGCATGAGTTGCCTTTCCAAGATTTGCCTAGGCAGTTATCAGTTGTCTCTCTGGGTAAATTCATGAACGCAAGCTCTATGGTTCCGGATGTTTCTATCACGTTGGGCGACTATAAGTTTTTGTCCTCTCCTATTGTTCTTGGTAACTCGGATATTGATCTAATTCTCGGCATGGACTGGCTTTCTAAGCACAAGGCTCGGCTTGATTGTGCTGCCAGGCAGATTCAACTGACACACTCGTCTGAGGATGTGATCGTCTTTGCCGCTCGTGATGATACCATTCGTCTGTTTTCTCTCAACGAGAAGGGCGAGTTGGATGCCATCTCTCAGATTCCAGTCATTTGTGAATATCAAGACGTCTTTCTAGAAGAGCTTCCAGGAATGCCTCCTCACCGGCCAGTTGAATTCGTCATTGATCTCGAGCCTGGCACGGAACCTGTTTGCAAACGTCCTTACAAGATTGGACCTGAAGAGTTGAAGGAGCTGAAGAAACAACTCGATATACAAGAGCGTATGGGTCTCATCCGACCAAGTTCTTCTACTTGGGGTTGTGGTGTTCTTTTCGTCAAGAAGGATGGAACGGACCGACTTTGTGTCGACTACCGTCCATTGAACAAAAAGACCATAAAGAACAAGTACCCACTTCCCAACATCAATGAGCTTTTCGAACAACTCAAAGGTGCTCAAGTATTCTCCAAGCTTGACCTCCGTATGAGCTATCATCAGATTCGCATACGTGAACAAGACATCCCCAAGACAACATTCAGAACAAGCTATGGTTCCTATGAATACACTGTCATGTCTTTCGACCTTGTTAACGCTCCTCCAACATTCTCTCGCATGATGAACTTCATCTTCAACCCCTACACAAATGACTTCGTCTTGGTCTATCTCGATGACATTTTGGTCTTTTCCAAGAACAAGGAGGATCATGCCAAGCACTTGAGATTGGTGCTGGACAAACTCAAAGAACATCAGTTCTACACGAAGTTTTCAAAGTGCGAGTTTTGGCTCGATGAGGTTCTCTACCTTGGGCATATCATCTCCGCCAAGGGCATAGCTGTTAATCTTGAGAAGGTGTCTGCAATTGTGAATTGGGAACCGCCTCAGAATGTGAAGCAAATCCGCAGCTTCCTTGGGCTCGCGAGCTATTGTCGAAGATTCGTTGAGAATTTCTCTAAGATCGCGAAGCCTCTTTCCAACCTTCTCCAGAAGCATGTGAAGTATGTCTGGACGCCTGAATGTGACGTAGCTTTGAACACCCTCAAAGAGAAGTTAGTCACAGCTCCACTTCTGACTCCTCCTAATGAATCCAAACCATTCGAGGTTTTCTGTGATGCTTCCATGCAAGGTCTTGGTGTTGTGTTAATGCAAGAGAAGAAAGTTGTTGCCTATACCTCTCGCCAGTTGAATCCCAATGAAAATAACTACCCCACTCATGACCTCAAGTTAGCGGCAGTTGTTCATGCTCTTTTAACATGGAGACATCTCTTGTTGGTGATGGGGAACGTAGTAATTTCAAAAAAATTCCTACGCACACGCAAGATCACGGTGATGCATAGCAACGAGAGAGGAGAGTGTTGTCTACGTACCCTCGTAGACCGAAAGCGGAAGCGTTAGCACAACGCGGTTGATGTAGTCGTATGTCTTCACGGCCCGACCGATCAAGCACCAAAACTACGACACCTCCGAGTTCTAGCACACGTTCAGCTCAATGACGATCCCCGGACTCCGATCCAGCAGAATGTCGGGGAAGAGTTCCGTCATCACGATGGCGTGGTGACGATCTTAATGTTCTACCATCGCAGGGCTTCGCCTAAGCACCGCTACAATATTTCCGAGGATTATGGTGGAGGGGGGCACCGCACAAGGCTAAGAGATGAATGATCAATTTTTGTGTCTCTGGGGCGCCCCCTGCCCCCGTATATAAAGGAGCAAGGGGGAGGAGGTGCGGCCAGGCAAGGGGCGCGCTAGGAGGAGACTCCCCCCTTTCCATGTTGGACTAGGACTTGGGGGGAAGGAGAGAAAGAGGGGAAAGGAAAGGGGGGCGCCGCACCCCCCCTCCTTGTCCAATTCGGACTTGGGGGGCTGCCCCTTGGCCTCCTCTCTACTTCCTCCACTAGGCCCATTAAGGCCCATTAGGTTACCGGGGGGTTCCGGTAACCTCCCGGTACTCCGGTAAAATGCCGATTTCACCCGGAACACTTCCGATGTCCAAACATAGGCTTCCAATATATCAATCTTTATGTCTCGACCATTTCGAGACTCCTCGTCATGTCCGTGATCACATCCGGGACTCTGAACAACCTTCGGTACATCAAAACATATAAACTCATAATGAAACTGTCATCGTAACGTTAAGCGTGCGGACCCTATGAGTTTGAGAACAATGTAGACATGACCGAGACACGTCTCCGGTCAATAACCAATAGCGGAACCTGGATGCTCATATTGGCTCCTACATATTCTACGAAGATCTTTATCGGTCAGACCGCATAACAACATACGTTGTTCCCTTTGTTATCGGTATGTTACTTGCCCGAGATTCGATCGTCGGTATCTTAGTACCTAGTTCAATCTCGTTACCGGCAAGTCTCTTTACTCGTTCTGTAATACATCATCCCGCAACTAACTCATTAGCTGCAATACTTGCAAGCTTTAAGTGATGTGCATTACCAAGAGGGCCCAGAGATACCTCTCCGACAATCGGAGTGACAAATCCTAATCTCGAAATACGCCAACCCAACAAGTACCTTCGGAGACACCTGTAGAGCACCTTTATAATCACCCAGTTACGTTGTGATGTTTGGTAGCACACAAAGTGTTCCTCCGGTAAACAGGAGTTGCATAATCTCATAGTCATAGGAACATGTATAAGTCATGAAGAAAGCAATAGCAAAAAACTAAACGATCAAGTGCTATGCTAACGGAATGGGTCAAGTCAATCACATCATTCTCCTAATGATGTGATCCCATTAATCAAATGACAACTCATGTCTATGGTTAGGAAACATAACCATCTTTGATCAACGAGCTAGTCAAGTAGAGGCATACTAGTGACACTCTGTTTGTCTATGTATTCACACATGTATTATGTTTCCGGTTAATACAATTCTAGCATGAATAATAAACATTTATCATGATACAAAGAAATAAATAATAACTTTATTATTGCCTCTAGGGCATATTTCCTTCAGTCTCCCACTTGCACTAGAGTCAATAATCTAGATTACACAGTAATGATTCTAACACCCATGGAGGCTTGGTGCTGATCATGTTTTACTCGTGGAAGAGGCTTAGTCAGCGGGTCTGCAACATTCAGATCCGTATGTATCTTGCAAATTTCTATGTCTCCCACTTGGACTAAATCCCGAATGAAATTGAAGCGTCTCTTGATGTGCTTGGTTCTCTTGTGAAATCTGGATTCCTTTGCCAAGGCAATTGCACCAGTATTGTCACAAAAGATTTTCATTGGACCCGATGCACTAGGTATGACACCTAGATCGGATATGAACTCCTTCATCCAGACTCCTTCATTTGCTGCTTCCGAAGCAGCTATGTACTCCGCTTCACATGTAGATCCCGCCACGACGCTTTGTTTAGAACTGCACCAACTGACAGCTCCACCATTTAATGTAAACACGTATCCGGTTTGCGATTTAGAATCGTCCGGTTGAGTGTCAAAGCTTGCATCAACGTAACCATTTACGATGAGCTCTTTGTCACCTCCATATACGAGAAACATATCCTTAGTTCTTTTCAGGTACTTCAGGATGTTCTTGACCGCTGTCCAGTGATCCACTCCTGGATTACTTTGGTACCTCCCTGCTAGACTTATAGCAAGGCACACATCAGGTCTAGTACACAGCATTGCATACATGATAGAGCCTATGGCTGAAGCATAGGGAACATCTTTAATTTTCTCTCTATCTTCTGCAGTGGTCGGACATTGAGTCTTACTCAACTTCACACCTTGTAACACAGGCAAGAACCCTTTCTTTGCTTGATCCATTTTGAACTTCTTCAAAACTTTGTCAAGGTATGTGCTTTGTGAAAGTCCAATTAAGCGTCTTGATCTATCTCTATAGATCTTAATGCCCAATATGTAAGCAGCTTCACTGAGGTCTTTCATTGAAGAACTCTTATTCAAGTATTCCTTTATGCTATCCATGTAGCGACCTGACCCTAATGGATCAAGTCTCTGTGCTTAAGTGTCATCCCTGGATCGGTATGCTGACACACACAGTACTCGAAGGATTTATAACAGAGGTAAATCACATGTATAAAGTAACGTAAATACTATTACCTCAATCCATATAGCGGAAGCAACAAGGTTGTGGATTCCCATCAACACCAACGGCAAAGTTGAGTGTAGAAATCGTAACCCTAACGTATCACTTACTCGTCGTAGGATAATCCTGCAACATGAGACGTTGCAGCCCGAAACGGGTCAGTACATTGAATGTACTGGCAAATTCACACCATAGAGAATGATGAATAAAGGCTATCACTACATGCATATAGGGCTGGTGGAAAAGCTCTATGGTTATAAGGTTTTTGCGTAAAGCCAATTTTTCCCTACTGCAAAGGAATACATTTTATTTAACTATCATGGTGGTTGTTGAACATTGAGAATGGTTGACAGCATTCTCAATCCCAATTAAGTAACATCATTAAAACCCAACAATATTCATTTAAAGTAACGTGATGAGATCAACAGGATAATCCAAGAACTAGATACTCAAGATGTCCATAACCGGGGACACGGCTAATCATGATTAGTTTATACACTCTGCAGGGGTTTGCGCACTTTTCCCCACAAGACCCGATCGCCTCCATTTGGTTTCTCGCACTACAGGGTGTTTGAGAAGACGGATGACCGAGACATAGTCTTTCAGAAGCGCTAGCACCTTACGATCGGGTATACCGTACCACCTACAACCCCTACATCTGCTAGTCCACCACTGTAAGAGTTCGCACAACTTAGTCAACTATGCCAGAGCCCATAATGGCTTGTGGCTGCACACGGAAGTTTCTAGTATGAATAATCTCATGATCCCTTTGGGCCTGGGTGGCGGTCCAATAAAAACAGGCAAGTCCTGGGAACTCCAGGTGCCTCAATCCACCCAGATGTGTGTTAGGTTGCCACCTTAGATAAACCATTAATTATCAATCTCACATATGTCATGGATATCACTCACCCAATCCACGTCTATTAGCATAGCATGGCATAATAAGAAAACATAGAAGTAACTCCCAAAGGTTTAATAATGAAACAGGTAATAGGTACTACCTCATCTACTTCCCATCCCACAATTTAATTAGATCCTATTCATGCAATGTGTGAGGATTGATCTAATGCAATAAAACTGGGTTGTAGAAAAAGTATCATCAAAGTGTGAACTTGCCTGCAATGTTGATGAAGATGATTCGCACTCAAAATCTTGATAGATCTACTCGTCACACTCCGGTCAATCTATCGTAAGCAAGCAATAGTAACCACACATAAGCAATCACTCAAAAGATCAGAAAGATCGAAGAAGTCGATTCGGAAAACAACAAAACCAAACCCAATAACTCTTGCAACATAAAACAATTTCTAATAGTACCAAAATTATGTGAATTTGGCCGTATTAGAATGTTTAGGTCAAGAGCTTCGATCTGCAAAAAGAATCAACTCAAATGGAGTTACGGATAAAAAGATATGATCAAAAGAAGTTTGAATTCAAATCTGATCTAATTCAAATTTTAAAATTTTCAAAAACATGTTTAAGTTGTTTATCCGGATAGAGGGGATCATAACGAAGACGTGGGCGTTGGTTTCGTTGGATTTGGACTAACGAGCACAAAGTTATGATCGTTTGAAGTTCAGGGACTAAACTATAAAGAAAACTCCTCACATAAAAGTCCCTGGCCGAAATTAAAACAGAAAAAGAAAAAGACTAAATTACGAACGTTCGTTACCGAACGCTAACGGACGAAAACCGTTCACAAAAAAACCTAAACCAGTGAACGTTCGCAAAATAACTGGATATATAAAAAAACGGGTTAACCAGAGAAAACCAAAAAACCGATCTAGGGTTTGGTTTTACCGGTCCATGGCGGTTTGACGGTGATGAAGACATGTACCTAGGGTAGGGACACAGACCTGACCGAAGAGTCCTACTCTAGGACACCCCTGGGAGAAATCACCTTTCAATCGACTTGAAGGCATCCCACTCGACAGGTTCAAAACACTCGACCAAGAAGCTACCACTCGACCATGAAGCTATTCACTCGACTGCCAGAAGATCTACAGTCACTCCGTAGGCAAACGGTCAGCTGTTAAGTAGTCTTCATGGTCATTACAGCACTTTATTAGAGACGTTACCAGTAATGCCCCATCTTAAATGTACTTTAAATCCTGCATTACAGAGGGCAGGAGGGGGTCGGCGAACTCTATATAAGCCACCCCCCTCCTCAGTAGGAAGGGTTCGCACCCCTGTAACCTGTACACGCATAATCCAGTCGACCGCCTCCGGGCTCCGAGACGTAGGGCTGTTACTTCCTTCGAGAAGGGCCTGAACTCGTAAACCTCGCGTGTAACAACTTCCCCATAGCTAGGATCTCGCCTCTCCATACTCACCCCCCTACATCACTATCAAAGTTAGAACCACGACAGTTGGCGCCCACCTTGGGGCAAGAATCTTAGCGCTTAGTTGGAGAAGTTGTGATTTTTCTCGATCCCTTTGATCATGTTTTCTTGCGGAGTTTTGGTGGAGGACCGCGAGATCCGTCTCGGCGCATTCACCTTCATCGTCGACGACTCCGCCTGGCTTCAGGAGGCACCGCTCGACATCGACGCGCTCCCCGCCCGCGGTGCAACACATTTCCGTGCATGCGTTCGCGGCGTCCTCCTGCGGCAACCGTCGACCCAATATGGGTCGGCCCCCGTATCGTCTCCCCGCCCTGTCTCCCACCAGCGCAAGCGCTCCGGTCGGTCAAGACTTCAGCGGTGGGTGAGGCACGCCGTGGCCCGCCAATCGGCAGCCCCGCAAGTCGCGGCCATCGAGCCCGTCGAATCCCTCTATGGCCTGTTCGATCTGTCGACTGGCTCCGTGGAGACCGCATCCGAGTGCGACAGCAGCGATCCAGCGGCTGAGGTTCTGGCGGTCGATGGAACACACAGTCCCCCTGGTTTCCCTCGCACTGACGGAGGCGCGGGTGGGGGCGATCCGTCGCATCCCCACGACGAATATCTCCCCGAACCTCTCACGTCATTGCAGCGAGAGGAGCTTCGCCGCCGGAACATGGACGCGCTCCGCACTCCTATCGTCGGAGAGACCCCCGAGGCCCGGGCCTTGGAGGACGCGCGTTTGGCCAACTTGATTGAGCGCACTCGACTGGAGAATCTTCAGCGAGCACTCGACGAGCAAGCGCGTCAGCGGGCTCCCGAGTCTAGTCGACGCCAGCTCTTCCCGCCGACGCAGGTATACCGAACCCCAGTTCAGAATTTGGCCGCGGCGGCCCGTATAGCAGAATCAATTCAGCCCTCCCAGTCGGAGGCAGGCAGGGGCTTGTTACAGATCAGAGCATTGCTCCGGGCGGCGGGAGACCAGAATTCCGCTATCTCTCAGTCGCGGAATAGGATCCATAGTCGGTCTGTCGCAACAGATACAGTCGAGTCAGCTCACAGCCCGAGATCGCCCCCGAGGCGTGAGGGACGTGGTGGCCAGCATGATCAGTACAGGAGGAATGAGTTGTATGATCACCGATTCGACCGTGATGATCGACGTCGAGTGCCAACCCCTCCCCCGAGGAGTGGGTCTTATGCGCTTCGACGGCAAGATGACAGACGCCCTCATAGCGTTGGGCAGAGGATTCCAGTCGACCCCAGAGACCCAGGCTTTGATGCGAGATCCATCCTCGTTCAACGTTTGGTTGACAGGAACAGAGCTCATCGAGAAGGCCACAACAGAGATGCGCCTGCCAGCAGTAGAGTACGCGCTTCAGGGCCAGAGTGTTTCAGTCGAGCCATCAGAGCCGCAGTGATACCTCCCAATTTCAGGTTGGCGACTGGAATCGGCAAGTTCACCGGTGAATCTAAGCCTGACACCTGGCTCGAAGATTACCGAGTGGCTGTACAGATTGGCGGTGGCAATGACGAGGTGGCCATGAAGCATTTGCCTCTCATGTTAGAGGGCTCGGCCAGAGCATGGCTAAATCAGTTGGCACCCAACAGCATTTACACTTGGGAGGACCTCTCCCGAGTGTTTATCACAACCTTTGAAGGAACATGCAAGCGACCCGCAGGCCTAACCGAGCTGCGGTCTTGCGTGCAGAAGCCAAATGAAACTCTGAGGGAATACATCCAGAGGTGGATCACGCTGCATCACTCGGTTGAGAACGTGCCGGACCATCAAGCAGTTTGTGCCTTTAAGGAAGGTGTTAAATACAGAGAGTTGAATCTGAAGTTCGGTCGAACTGGAGAGATGTCGCTGAATCGGATGATGGAGATTGCCACCAAGTATGCTAACGGAGAAGACGAAGATCGACTCCGGAGTGGCAAGCAGAAAGCAGTCGCCCAGGAAACTGGAGGCAATTCCAGTCGGAAGCAGAAGCGGAAGGCCGAGCCAGCCGCTCCTGGGGAGGCCCTGGCTGTAGCCCAGGGAAACTTCAAGGGAAAACCCAAGGGTACCTGGAAGCCCAAAAAAGTCAAGGATCAAGACGGAAATGATGTTTTGGATCTGCCATGTCACATCCACACCAAGAAGGATGAAGAGGGTAATTTTATTTACCCAAAGCATACCACTCGCCAGTGCCGACTCCTGATCCAGCAGTTCCAAGGAAAGCAGTCCAAGGATAAGGAAAAAGAATCGGACAGGGTCGAGGACAAGGAAGACAGCGACGATGGATACCCCCAAGTCAATTCCACCCTGATGATTTTTGCCGATGTCGAGAGCAAAAGTCGACTGAAAGTCATTAACCGAGAGGTGAACATGGTTGCCCCGGCAACACCAAGTTACTTGAAGTGGTCCTAGACTGCCATCACATTCGACCAGTCTGATCACCCAACGCACATTGCCACCCCTGGGAGGCAAGCTTTGGTGGTCGACCCAATTGTTGAAGGCACTCGACTGACTAAAGTCCTGATGGATGGAGGCAGTGGCCTGAACATACTATATGCTGAAACATTGAAAGGAATGGGCATTCCGATGTCCAGACTCAGCACCAGTAACATGAGTTTCCATGGAGTCATTCCTGGGAAGAAAGCCCAATCACTCGGCCAGATCGCTCTTGATGTGGTTTTCGGTGATTCAAAGAATTACCGCAAGGAAAAATTGACATTCGAGGTCGTGGACTTCCAAAGTGCTTACCACACCATTTTGGGCAGGCCAGCTTACGCACGCTTCATGGCCCGGCCATGTTACGTGTACCTCAAACTGAAGATGCCTGGCCCCAAAGGTGTGATCACTGTCACAGGCAATCGGAAGAAGGCGGAAGAATGCTTTCAGAAAGGCTCAAAGATTGCAGATGCTTAGATGGCAGTGGTCGAGCTGCAAGAGTACCAAAAGACTGCCGATCCGAGTGAATTGCTACGGGCCAAGAAGCCCGCTTCAGAGTCAGCTTTTCAGTCGACTGGTGAAACAAAGACAGTCCACATTCACCCGACCGACCTCGATGCTGCCCCGACTCATATCTCAACAACGCTTGAATCCAAATAGGAAGAAGCGCTCATCCAGCTCCTCCGTGAGAACTGGGACATCTTCGCATGGAAACCCTTTGACATGCCTGGAGTTCCCAGGGGGCTGGCTGAGCACCGTCCGCGGGTCGACCCAAAATTCAAGCCTGTGAAGGAACACCTTCGACGGTCCGCCGTCCAGAAGAAGCAAGCCATTGGCAAGGAGGTGGCTCGACTCTTAGCAGCGGAGTTTATCCAAGAGATTTACCACTCCGAGTGGCTCGCCAATGTAGTCATGGTCCCCAAGAAAGACAAATCACTTCGCATGTGCATAGATTTCAAACATATCAATCGGGCCTGCCCGAAAGACCATTTTCCTCTCCCTCGCATCGACCAAATAGTCGACTCGACTGCGGGGTGCGAGAGATTGTCTTTTCTAGATGCTTATTCCGGGTACCATCAGATCCGTCTGTATGGACCCGACGAAATCAAAACAGCTTTCATCACCCCATTCGGATGCTTCTGTTATGTCACCATGCCGTTCGGCCTCAAGAACGCCGGAGCCACGTTCATGAGAATGATCCAGAAGTGTTTACTCACTCAAATCAGTCGGAATGTGGAGGCATACATGGATGATATTGTGGTCAAGTCATGGAAAGGTTCCGACCTGAGAGCTGACCTTGCCGAAACCTTTGCCAACCTCAGGAGGTATGATATCAAGCTCAATCCATCAAAATGCACATTCGGAGTTCCAGGCGGAAAGTTACTCGGTTTTCTCGTTTCCGAACGAGGGATCGATGCCAATCCTGAGAAAATTGGCACCATACTCCGGATGAAGCGTCCTGTACGCGTGCACGATGTCCAAAAGCTTACATGCTGCCTGGCCGCTTTAAGTAGATTCATCTCTCGTCTCGGTGAGAAGGCATTGCCTCTCTACCGACTGATGAAGAAGTCTGACAAGTTCGAGTGGACTCCAGAAGCTGACGCAGCGTTTGCAGAACTCAAAGCTCTGCTCTCCACCCAGCCGGTGCTTGCTGCCCCAATCAGCAAAGAGCCTCTGCTGCTGTACATTGCAGCCATGGGACAAGTTGTCAGTACAGTACTCACGGTCGAGCGGGAAGAAGAAGGAAAGGCCTTCAGAGTTCAGCGCTCAGTCTATTATCTGTCTGAAGTTTTGACCCCTTCAAAACAAAGATACCCTCACCATCAGAAGCTTGTATATGGGATTTACATGACCACGAAGAAGGTTGCACACTACTTCTCTGACCATTCCATTACAGTCGTCAGCGACGCCCCACTGTCAGAGATTCTGCATAACAGAGACGCAACTGGTCGAGTGGCCAAGTGGGCGATTGAACTCCTTCCCCTAGATATCAAGTTTGAAGCAAAGAAGGCTATCAAGTCCCAAGCAATCGCAGATTTCATCGCCGAGTGGATTGAACAGCAACTTCCGACTCAAATTCACTCGGAGCACTGGACCATGTTTTTTGACGGATCTAAGATGCTGAATGGTTCTGGTGCTGGGGTAGTTCTAGTCTCCCCCCGAGGAGATAAGCTTAGATATGTTCTCCAGATTCACTTTGATTCCTCAAACAATGAAGCAGAGTATGAAGCACTTTTGTATGGATTGCGCATGGCCATTTCACTCGGCGTCCGCCGCCTCATGGTCTATGGCGACTCAGATTTGGTGGTTAATCAGGTGATGAAGGAGTGGGACGTCAGAAGTCCAGCTATGACTGGTTATTGCAATGCAGTGAGAAAGCTAGAAAAGAAATTCGAGGGGTTAGAGCTTCATCACATCCCCTGACTGAAAAACCAAGCAGCTGATGACCTGGCAAAGATAGGTTCCAAGCAAGAAGCCATTCCCAGCAATGTGTTTTTGGAGCACATCCGCTCGTCGTCAGTCCAAGAAGATCCTTTCGCAGAAGAAACCTCACAACCGAAAAGTGCCACAGATCCGACTGAAGTCGAAGTTCCTGCTGTGGTCGACCTGATCATGGAAGTCTTGGCCATCACTCCCGACTGGACGATACCATACATCGCGTATATCCTAAGGAAAGAACTCCCAGAGGACGAGGAAGAGGCTCGACAGATCATCCGCCGATCTAAGGCCTTCACAGTCATAAAGGGGCAGTTGTATAGAGAAAGCGCAACTGGAATCGGTCAGAAGTGCATTACACCAGAAGAGGGTCGGATAATCCTCGATGATATCCACTCGGGAACCTGTGGCCACCATGCGTCCTCTCGGACCATTGTGGCTAAAGCATACCGAGCGGGATTCTTCTGGCCTAGAGCAAATGAGATGGCTAAAGAGATAGTCGACAAGTGCGGAGGCTGCCAGTTCTACTCCAACATGTCACACAAGCCTGCATCGGCCCTGAAGACCATTCCTCTCATCTGGCCATTTGCTGTCTGGGGACTGGACATGGTTGGCCCACTGAGAACAGGCAGGAGCGGGTTCACGCATGTGCTTGTGGCAGTCGACAAGTTCACCAAATGGATCGAAGCCAAGCCTATCAAGAACCTCGATGCTGGCACTGCTATCAGTTTCGTCAAAGGACTAACATTCAGATATGGAGTCCCTCATAGCATCATCACCGACAATGGGTCAAACTTCGATTCGGACCAGTTCAGAGCTTTTTGCGCCTCTCAAGGCACACGAGTCGACTACGCGTCGGTCGCGCATCCTCAGTCGAATGGGCAAGCCGAAAGAGCAAATGGTCTGATTCTTAAAGGACTGAAACCTCGGCTGATGCGTGATCTCAAGCACGCGGCAGGTGCTTGGGTCGACGAGCTTCCGTCAGTTCTGTGGGGATTGAGGACCACCCCTAACCGGTCGACTGGAAGAACTCCTTTCTTTCTGGTTTATGGAGCCGAAGCGGTTCTGCCAAGTGATCTTCTTCACAACGCGCCCCGAGTCGAGCTTTACACCGAAGATGAAGCAGAACAGGCCCGGCAAGACGCAGTCGACCTCCTCGAAGAAGAGAGGGAGATGGCCATGATCAGATCGACCATTTATCAGCAAGACTTGCGTCGATTCCACGCCCGGAATGTGAAGAGTCGAGCCTTCCAAGAAGGAGATTTGGTCCTCCGAGTGGATCAACAGAAACCACACAAGCTTGCTCCCACTTGGGAAGGTCCCTTCATCATCACCAGAGTCCTCCACAATGGAGCGTATCACCTCTTCAATGTTGATCGCCAGATCGACGAGCCTCGAGCTTGGAATGCAGAACTACTCCGCCCCTTTTACACTTAAGTTCCTTCCCATAAAGATGTAATAAGAGAAACTTCTGCAGTTCATTTTTATCAAGGTCAAGAGTGTTCCAATGATTGTTGTCACTCCTGTTTACATACGAGAACCCCCAGTGGGTGACTTAGCCGCGAACCCGTTTCGCCTAAGTTCAAAAAAAATCCTACCGAGTGGAGAGCAAACCTCCCACTCGGAGGCTTAGCTGCAGTCCAGCACTCGCCTAAGTTCTCTTACGCAGAGACTTAGCTGCAGTCAGCACTCGCCTAAGTTTCAAAAATCCTACCGAGTGGAGAGCGATCCTCCCACTCGGGGGCTTAGCTGCAGTCCAACACTTGCCTAAGTCCTCCTACGAAGAGACTTAGCTGCAGTCAGCACTCGCCTAAGTTTAAAAAATCCTACCGAGTGGAGAGCGATCCTCCCACTCGGGGGCTTAGCTGCAGTCCAGCACTCGCCTAAGTCCTCCTACGAAGAGACTTAGCTGCAGTCAGCACTCGCCTAAGTTTAAAAAATCCTACCGAGTGGAGAGCAATCCTCCCACTCGGGGGCTTAGCTGCAGTCCAGCACTCGCCTAAGTTCTCCTACGAAGAGACTTAGCTGCAGTCAGCACTCGCCTAAGTTTAAAAAATCCTACCGAGTGGAGAGCGATCCTCCCACTCGGGGGCTTAGCTGCAGTCCAGCACTCGCCTAAGTTCTCCTACGAAGAGACTTAGCTGCAGTCAGCACTCGCCTAAGTTTAAAAAATCCTACCGAGTGGAGAGCAAACCTCCCACTCGGAGGCTTAGCTGCAGTCCAGCACTCGCCTAAGTTCTCCTACGAAGAGACTTAGCTGCGGTCAGCACTCGCCTAAGTTTGAAAAATCCTACCGAGTGGAGAGCAACCCCCCCCACTCGGGGGCTTAGCTGCAGTCCAGCACTCGCCTAAGTTCTCCTACGAAGAGACTTAGCTGCAGTCAGCACTCGCCTAAGTTTGAAAAATCCTACCGAGTGGAGAGAAAACCTCCCACTCGGGGGCTTAGCTGCAGTCCAGCACTCGCCTAAGTTCTCCTACGAAGAGACTTAGCTGCGGTCAGCACTCGCCTAAGTTTGAAAAATCCTACCGAGTGAAGAGCAAACCTCCCACTCGGGGGCTTAGCTGCAGTCCAGTACTCGCCTAAGCTCTCCTACGAAGAGACTTAGCTGCAGTCAGCACTCGCCTAAGTTTGAAATCCTACCGAGCGAGAGCAAACCTCCCGCTCGGAGACTTAGCTGCAGCCCAGCGCTCGCCTAAGTGTGAAACATTTCCCATGTCCCAAGGATGACGAGGGGCAGGTCGACTGCCACCTTCTCCTTCGGAGCCGCTCCATAGACACAAAGTTATTTCGAGTGAAGATCAAATCCCACTCGACGGTTCATCCACAAAGAGATTCAACGGCAAATCAAGTTCAAATAAAGCCTAAAATATCCGAGAGACCTCAGATCGAAGTACTCGAGCCCACAGCTCAGCAGAATTTTAACTGTTACACTTCCACTCGGCATTCCGAGGCAAATTTAAGGCAGAGTTTAACGGATTACAAAATACACTCGGCATCCCGAGGCAAGTTTTTTCATTCCTCAGGAGGAGGAGGACTGGCAGGGGCGACAAACTCATCCAAGTCGATCCCATCTGCGATGCGGGTAGCAGCAGCAATAAATGTCTCCATGAAGTCCTGGAAGTTGTGCTTCCTCATGTTGGCGACTTGGATGGCGGCCAGCTTCTCCTCCCACGCCTCCTTGCAATGGACGCGGACCAGAGACAGAGCCACGTCGGCACCGCACCGAGCTGAAGACTTCTTCCACTCTTGCACTCGGTCAGGGATCCCGTTGAGTCGAGTCATCAGAGACTCGAGATCGTTCTGGAGCGTGGACTCTGGCCAAAGCGCCGGGTCGATCCGCGTCATGGCGACCTTCAGTCGCGCCAAATAATCCACGACGCCGTCAACGCGGGATTCCAGTCGGAGCAGGTTCATGGCAGCTTCGTCTTGCACCAGAGAGTTGATTGGATCCAAACCTGTTTCGATCCGCCCGGTCTCCTCTTCGAAGTTCTGGCAAAGTTCTGCATGCACGGCCCAAGGATAAGTCAAATTTCATAAAACTGAGTCGACACAAAAAGAACCAGTCGGAACTGATTGCGCACCTTCGAGCTTGATGTACAGCTTCTTGGCAAAGCTCCTCAAGTAGCTCTCCAGGTCATCTCTCCTGCGAGCGACGCTTTCCATCTTCTCGCTCAGGGTGAGGTGCTCCTTCTTCCAACGTGAACACTCCCTGTTGGCTTCCTTCAGAGCGGTCTTCAACTTGGTGTTCTCCCCTTCTAATTGGTCGACCGAAGCCAGCTTCTGCGCGGCCAGAGCAGTCTTGTCATCAGCCTCCTTGCGAGCAGCAGCCAAGTCCTGATCCTTCTTCGCCAGAGCTTCTTT
This sequence comes from Triticum urartu, assembly GCF_003073215.2. Lineage (NCBI taxonomy): Eukaryota > Viridiplantae > Streptophyta > Magnoliopsida > Poales > Poaceae > Triticum > Triticum urartu. The sequence continues at coordinate 164,603,292 of NC_053024.1, read as the reverse complement.
CAGTTTTTCTGCAAAAATGACGATTGAGTCGGAGAAAGCGAAAAGATTCTCAAGCCTAAAAACCAACCAGTCGACAAAGGTGCCTTACCTGCGGCGCCGTCTCTGACATTCTGCAGCTCTGTCCTGGCCAGCTCCAGATCAAGGTTCATTTGAATTTGCTGCTTCTCCAAGTCAGCCAAACGGGTTCCAAGATCACAAGATTTCTGAAGTCAAAGAGGAGGAGTTACAATTTCAGTAAAAAGGAAAAAGCAACAAAGGCAGTAAATACTAAGACTACGGTCGACTGCCAGCAGTCCACCATAGTCTCGGGGACTACACCCAGTGGGTGCACTTAGCGTGCCCCCACCGGTTCCTAACCCACTCGACCGTTCCCTGAAGTCGAGTCCAAGACAAGCTGCTTCCGAGCAGTTAAGAGACAATAACAGAGTTTCTAAGACTACAGCCGAAGCAAAACATTCGACAGTAGTCTCGGGGACTACACCCAGTGGGTGCACTTAGCGTGCCCCCACAAAAAGAAAAAGAAAGAGAAGAAAGAGAGAAAAGACGTCGACTGCCCGCAGTCGACGAGGTTCCATTCGACATGACCCGATCAGACAAAGCGGAGAAACTCAACTACGACATGCCCCCACTCGTCCAAGAATTGGCAAAAACACCCACTGGGTGTGCAAACTTAAAGATCTTCAGAAAAGAGATTCTTCAAAGAATATACCAAAACAGACCAAGTGTTGAAGTCGACTGACCTGGACATTGCTCAGAAGAGCCGAGCTTGCATCGTAAGCCACCTGGCAAGCCTCCCGAGCCACTTTTACCTGCTCCATCATGACCCCAGCCTGGCGTACAGCCTCCTTCGCAGCAGCCGCTTGGTCCTCAGGGACGGGGTACGCAGCAAAAAGCGAAGACGGGTCTGCAGTCGACACTGAAGGCTGCACACTCGTCAAAGGAACAGCGAAAGTCACGGAAGCCCGAGTGGGTTCGCCATCATCCTGAACCGCAGCCTCAGGCGCGGGAGTGGATTGCGGAGCCTTGCCAGCCAACACCTTCTTCTTCCTCTTCACCCTCAGTGGTGTGTTGTCGTCGTCGTCCGGAAGGTCGATAACATGAGGAGGAGCTGCAAGGAAAACACTCAATCGACCAACACCTTCTTCAGTCGACTCGTAAGCAGGACGGCAGTGATCGTACCAGGGTTGGAGGTGACAGCGTCCTCCATCTCTTGGTCGTTGTTCCTGGCGGAGACCTCAGAAGTTGCACCACTGCAAATCTCGAAAGTTAGTCAGTTGGCCCAGTGAATCGACCAAGGATCCGTCCACAGTCGACAAAAGAAAGCAAGTATTGTTGTTACCCCGAAATGGTGGGAACAGCTATCTTCATTTTGGGCAAGGCCTTGGGCGGCTTAGATGGCGCCGTTCGTGGGTGCTTGGGAGCCTTCCCGGTCGGCGGAGGAGAAGAAGTCCGAGGGCGTTTCGACGACTGCCCAACAGGAGCGGCCGCCTTGCCACGTTCCTACGCTGGATCGTGGGCGATCTTGGACCGTCCCTCCGGGCGGGAGGGTTCAGCCTCCTCCTCCTCGCTGGAGAAGATGTCGTCGCCCTCCTCTCCCTCACCATCGGACTCCCACTCGACCTGGTCGTCCCCGCTCTCGCCTCCGCTCCCCTCACCTTCCTCGGTCGACCCCTGTGCCCCGCTGGGCGTCGAGTACATCTCAGTGGTAGCCTAGAGGACAACGGACAGGACGAAAGTAAGTCGACTTATACAAAGAAGACTAATACAGAAGGCCGGATATCCGACACAAAGACATACCTGATCCACTTCATATGAGTTGTCGAGTGGAATCACCCTCCTGGCTCCTCGGGGGTTGTCTTTGTTCCCCGTGATACTTGACAGCCACCCCGCCAGCATCTCATCGGTGACCTCCTCCGGGTGGATCCGAGTGGTGTCGTCAAGGCCAGAATACAGCCACATTGGGTGGTCTCGCGCCTGGAGCAGTTGAATGCGCCTCTGGAGGAAGACCTCTAATAGGTCCATCCCAGTCACCCCCTCACGGACAAGCTCAACCACTCGACCCGCCAACACCTTGACCTGGGCCTTTTCCTCCGGCGTGACTTTCAGAGAGACAGGCTTCTCGGCTCGGTCGAGGGAAAAAGGAGGAAGACCAGTCGACTGTCCGGGGGTCGCCTGGTCCTGGCAGTAGAACCAGGTCGACTGCCAGCCGCGGACCGACTCCAGGAAAGTGATAGAGGGAAAACAGCTCTTCCCCCTCGTCTGGATCGCCAGGCCCCCGCACAGCTGGATCACTTGCGTCTTTTCATCACTCGACTTGGCCTTTTTAACCGACTGGGAGCGGCAAGTGAAAATATGCTTGAAAAGCCCCCAATGCGGACGGCAACCCAGGAAGGCCTCGCACATAGAAATGAACGCGGCAAGATAGACTATGGAGTTGGGGGTAAAGTGATGGAGCTGCGCTCCGAAGAAATTCAAGAAACTCCGGAAGAAAGGATGGGGCGACAGAGAAAACCCTCGGTCGATGTGGGTGGCTAGGAGCACGCACTCACCGTCACGGGGTTGAGGTTCGATCTCCCCCTCCGGAAGACCGCAGCTTCGTGGGGAATGGCTCCCCCTCGACCATGTCATCAAGATCGTCTTGCCGGAGCACCGAGGGCATCCAGTCGCCCTGGATCCAACCTTTGGGCAAAGCGGTCCTGGAGGAGGATCCGCCCCGAGCGGATCTCTTCCCTTTCCCCGCCGCCGCCACCTTCTTCGCGCGCTCCAAAGCGGTGGTCTTTCCCTTCACCATCGTCGCCGGGGAGATCTCGCACGGGCTCACGGCGCTAGGGTGAGAGCGGAGGTAGCAGAGAGACTGGCAAAGGGAGAGAGGAAGAAGGAAGGAGAAGAGAGCGCGCAGCTTGGAAACCCCGAGCCGGCAACTTATAAGGGGCCGCTCCCGAGTGGCAGACCGGTAGGCCCGGGCCATCCAGTCAAATCCCGCAACAGACGCGCGCGCAGTACGTGGCGAAAAAGGCGACGTGGAGATCGAGGAACTTCCGCTTTATCGCTTCCGATTACTGCGGCTGCTCCCGTCCCGCGCGCTTCCCAAAATCCAAATCCCGTGAGATCCGCGGGCCGCAGAACCACTTGCCAAAAACAGAAGACCCCGATCGCGACGGCACTCGGTATGGCACAAACAAAGAAATTCACTCGACGGGAGGCCTGGAATGGATCAAGGCGACTGAAAAAAGTTGGCAACGTCATCCGTGACGATTGTCCCGAAACGAGCGCTCACATAGCCCGAAGAATCAGTCGGAAAGATCTCCAACTCTTTCCCCACTCTAACCTCGATCCATTCGGGGGCTAATGATGAAGACATGTACCTAGGGTAGGGACACGGACCTGACCGAAGAGTCCTACTCTAGGACACCCCTGGGAGAAATCACCTTTCAATCGACTTGAAGGCATCCCACTCGACAGGTTCAAAACACTCGACCAAGAAGCTACCACTCGACCATGAAGCTATTCAATCGACTGCCAGAAGATCTACAGTCACTCCGTAGGCAAACGGTCAGCTGTTAAGTAGTCTTCATGGTCATTATAGCACTTTATTAGAGACGTTACCAGTAACGCCCCATCTTAAATGTACTTTAAACCCTGCATTACTGAGGGCAGGAGGGGGTCGGCGAACTCTATATAAGCCACCCCCCTCCTCAGTAGGAAGGGTTCGCACCCCTGTAACCTGTACACGCATAATCCAGTCGACCGTCTCCGGGCTCCGAGACGTAGGGCTGTTACTTCCTCCGAGAAGGGCCTGAACTCGTAAACCTCGCGTGTAACAACTTCCCCATAGCTAGGATCTCGCCTCTCCATACTCACCCCCCTACATCACTGTCAGAGTTAGAACCACGACAGACGGTTTTTGCAAAAAAACCGGCTGCGGCGAGACGAACTCCGGCGAGCGAGGCAAGGCGGCGGTTGCGGCGGATCTCCGGCGTGGCGCGGCAACGGCAGCGGTGGCGCGGGGCTTCGGCGAGGTGCGGGCGTCGGCGGCGGCGCGAGGCGGCGGCGCTGGTGGAGTGCGGCGCGGGCAGCAACAGCGGGCAGCGGCGAAGCGCGACTGCGGCGGCGGTGGTTGGCAGCGTCGGCGGCGCGATGCGGCTCGAGGCGGCGGCGAGAAGCGGTGCGGGACGGAGAGAGAAGCCGGGCGGCGGCGGCGGCTTTATAGGGGAGGGGAGGAGAGGGCGGCTTGGGCGAGGGGCCATGGAGAGGCGGCGGCGCAACGGACTCCGGGGAGGAGTCCCGGTCGGGGACGATGGGCGAGGCGGCGCGAGCTGGGCCTTGGCCAGGCTTCGGCTGGGCCGGCCTAGTTGGCGGGAAGGTTTTTTTTTATATAAACATTTTTTTTCCAGAGAACTAAAATAATAAAAACAAAATAACTAAAAATATTATATAGGCATATAATATATCAAAATTTTCAGAAAAAGATTTCCTACGACGTGAACATTTTTCTAGCATTAAATAAAATAGACACAAATTCTAATAATTCAAAGAGTGCTACTCGTCTATTAAAATTCAGCAAAAATCATTTTAAAAATACCAAAATGATTTCAAATAATTTTTCTCCAATTTTCTAATGTAGGGAATCATGTTACCCTAATTTCCATATATTTTATTTTTGGAGAAAAATAATTTGAATAAAACTCAAATAACTCCAAATTGAAAATAAATTCAAAAGAACTTTGAATTTAATTCTTTGAAACTCCCAACTCATATTTCATATAATTTGAAGAAGTCATTTTATCTTCTCTCATGAAAATCATTGAGTTGCATAAAGTTCCAGAATCGGAAATATTTTCAATGAAATTCAAATATTTTCAACACCCCTTGTCATTTAAATAAATGGAAGAAGTCATGTCATCCTCTCTCCTGGGTTTTGTGTTGAAAAGAATTTGAATTCATGGAGATCATAAAAGCAAATGTGAAAGTTTGGGAAAGTCCTTTTATTCCCTCTCATTTAACTTTCAAAAGTTCGAATTCACTCACTTTCAGACAATCAATCAAACAATCAGTCAAATCTATCTATTTATTATAACATTCCAAAATTTAGAATTTTGGGATGTTACAAACCAGAAATTCTATATTATTTCCAATCAATAATATGTCATCCACATATAATATCAGAAAGGCTACAGAGCTCCCACTCACTTTCTTGTAAATACAGGCTTCTCCAAAAGTCTGTATAAAACCAAATGCTTTGATCACACTATCAAAGCATTTATTCCAACTCCGAGAGGCTTGCACCAGTCCATAAATGGATCGCTGGAGCTTGCAAACTTTGTTAGCTCCCTTTGGATCGACAAAACCTTCTGGTTGCATCATATACAACTCTTCTTCCAGAAATCCATTCAGGAATGCAGTTTTCACATCCATCTGCCAAATTCCATAATCATAAAATGTGGCAATTGCTAACATGATTCGGACAGACTTAAGCATCGCTACGGGTGAGAAGGTCTCATCATAGTCAATCCCTTGAACTTGTCAAAAACCTTTTGCAACAAGTCGAGCTTTGTAGACAGTAACATTACCGTCAGCGTCAGTCTTCTTCTTGAAGATCCATTTATTCTCAATAGCTTGCCGATCAACAGGCAAGTCAACCAAAGTCCATACTTTGTTCTCATACATGGATCCCATCTCAGATTTCATGGCTTCTAGCCATTTTGCGGAATCTGGGCTCACCATCGCTTCTTCATAGTTCGTAGGTTCATCATGATCTAGTAGCATGACTTCCATAACAGGATTACCGTACCACTCTGGTGCGGATCTTACTCTGGGCGGTTCGGTAGTAACTTGATCTGAAGTTTCATGATCATTATCATTAGCTTCCTCACTAACTGGTGTAGGTGTCGCAGAAACCATTTTCTGTGATGAACCACTTTCCAATAAGGGAGCAGGTACAGTTACCTCATCAAGTTCTACTTTTCTCCCACTCACTTCTTTCGAGAGAAACTCCTTCTCTAGAAAAACTCCGAATTTAGCAACAAAAGTCTTGCCCTCGGATCTGTGATAGAAGGTGTACCCAACAGTCTCCTTTGGGTATCCTATGAAGACACATTTCTCCGATTTGGGTTCGAGCTTATCAGGTTGAAGCTTTTTCACATAAGCATCGCAGCCCCAAACTTTCAGAAACGACAACTTTGGTTTCTTGCCAAACCACAGTTCATAAGGCGTCGTCTCAAAGGATTTTGATGGTGTCCTATTTAACGTGAATGCAGCCGTCTCTAAAGCATAACCCCAAAACAATAGCGGTAAATCAGTAAGAAACATCATAGATCGCACCATATCTAATAAAGTATGATTACGACGTTCGGACACACCATTACGTTGTGGTGTTCCGGGTGGCGTGAGTTGCGAAACTATTCCGCATTGTTTCAAATGTAGCCCAAACTCGTAACTCAAATATTCTCCTCCATGATCAGATCGTAGAAACTTTATTTTCTTGTTACGATGATTTTCAACTTCACTATGAAATTCTTTGAACTTTTCGAACGTTTCAGACTTATGTTTCATTAAGTAGATATACCCATATCTGCTTAAATCATCTATGAAGGTGAGAAAATAACGATATCCGCCATGAGCCTCAACATTCATTGGACCACATACATCTGTATGTATGATTTCCAACAAATCCGTTGCTCTCTCCATAGTACCGGAGAACGACGTTTTAGTCATCTTACCCATGAGGCACGGTTCGCAAGTACCAAGTGATTCATAATCAAGAGGTTCCAAAAGTCCATCAGTATGGAGTTTCTTCATGCGTTTTACACCGATATGACCTAAATGATAGTGCCACAAATAAGTTGCACTATCATTATCAACTCTGCATCTTTTGATTTCAACATTATGAATATGTGTATCACTACTATCGAGATTCATTAAAAATAGACCACTCTTCAAGGGTGCATGACCATAAAAGATATTACTCATATAAATAGAAGAACCATTATTCTCTGATTTAAATGAATAACCGTCTCGCATCAAACAAGATCCAGATATAATGTTCATGCTCAACGTTGGCACCAAATAACAATTATTTAGGTCTAATACTAATCCCGAAAGTAGATGTAGAGGTAGCGTGTCGACCGCGATCACATCGACTTTGGAACCATTTCCCACGCGCATCGTCACCTCGTCCTTAGCCAATCTTCGCTTAATCCGTAGCCCCCGTTTCAAGTTACAAATGTTAGCAACAGAACCAGTATCAAATACCCAGGTGCTACTGCGAGCATTAGTAAGGTGCACATCAATAACATGTATATCACATATACCTTTGTTCACTTTGCCATCCTTCTTATCCGCCAAATACTTGGGGCAGTTCCGCTTCCAGTGACCAGTCTGCTTGCAGTAGAAGCACTCAGTCTCAGGCTTAGGTCCAGACTTGGGTTTCTTCTCCTGAGCAGCAACTTGTTTGCTGTTCTTCTTGAAGTTCCCTTTCTTCTTCCCTTTGCCCTTTTTCTTGAAACTGGTGGTCTTATTGACCATCAACACTTGATGCTCCTTCTTGATTTCTACCTCCGCGGTTTTTAGCATTGCGAAGAGCTCGGGAATAGTCTTATTCATCCCTTGCATATTATAGTTCATCATGAAGCTTTTGTATCTTGGTGGCAGTGATTGAAGGACTCTGTTAATGACACAATCAACAGGAAGATTAACCCCCAATTGAGTCAAGTGATTATGATACCCAGACATTTTGAGTATATGTTCACTGACAGAACTATTCTCCTCCATCTTGCAGCTATAGAACTTATTGGAGACTTCATATCTCTCAATCCGGGCATTTGCTTGAAATATTAACTTCAACTCCTGGAACATCTCATACGCTCCATGACGTTCAAAATGTCGTTGAAGACCCGATTCTAAGCCGTAAAGCATGGCACACCGAACTATCGAGTAGTCATCAGCTTTGCTCTGCCAGATGTTCATAACATCTGGTGTTGCTCCTGCAGCAGGCTTGGCACTTAGTGGTGCTTCCAGGACGTAATTCTTCTGTGCAGCAATGAGGATAATCCTCAAGTTACAGACCCAGTCCGTGTAATTGCTACCATCATCTTTCAACTTTGCTTTCTCAAGGAACGCATTAAAATTCAACGAAACAACAGCACGAGCCATCTATCTACAATTAAACATAGACAAGCAAGATACTATAAGGTACTAAGTTCATGATAAATTTAAGTTCAATTAATCATATTACTTAAGAACACCCACTTAGAAAGATATCCCTCTAATCCTCTAAGTGATCACGTGATCCAAATCAACTAAACCATGTCCGATCATCACGTGGGATGGAGTAGTATCAATGGTGAACATCAATATGTTGATCATATCTACTATATGATTCACGCTCGAACTTTCGGTCTCCGTGTTTCGAGGCCATATCTGTTATATGCTAGGCTCATCAAGTTTAACCTGAGTATTCCGCGTGTGCAACTCTTTTGCACCCGTTGTATTTGAACGTAGAGCCTATCACACCCGATCATCACGTGGTGTCTCAGCACGAAGAACTTTCGCAATGGTGCGTACTCAGGGAGAACACTTATACTTTGATAATTTAGTGAGGGGTCATCTTATAATGCTACCGTCAATCAAAGCAAGATAAGATGCATAAACGATAAACATCACATGCAATCAATATAAGTGATACGATATGGCCATCATCATCTTGTACTTGTGATCTCCATCTCCGAAGTACCGTCATGATCACCATCGTCACCGGCGCGACACCTTGATCTCCATCGTAGCATCGTTGTTGACTCGCGAATCTTATGCTTCCACGACTATCGCTGCCGCTTAGTGATAAAGTAAAGCATTACAACGTGATTGCATTGCATACAATAAAGCGACAACCATATGGCTCCTGCCAGTTGCCGATAACTCGGTTACAAAACATGATCATCTCATACAATAAAATTTAGCATCATGTCTTGACCATATCACATCACAACATGCCCTGCAAAAACAAGTTAGACGTCCTCTACTTCGTTGTTACAAGTTTTACGTGGCTGCTACGGGCTTAGCAAGAACAGTTCTTACCTACGCATCAAAACCACAACGATAGTTTGTCAAGTTGGTGTTGTTTTAACCTTCACAAGGACCGGGCGTAGCCACACTTGGTTCAACTAAAGTTGGAGAAACTGACACCCGCCAGCCACCTGTGTGCAAAGCACGTCGGTAGAACCAGTCTCGCGTAAGCGTACGCGTAATGTCGGTCCGGGCCGCTTCATCCAACAATACCGCCGAACCAAAGTATGACATGCTGGTAAGAAGTATGACTTATATCACCCACAACTCACTTGTGTTCTACTCGTGCACAACATCAACGCATAAAACCTAGGCTCGGATGCCACTGATGGGGAACATAGTAATTTCAAAAAAATTCCTACACACACGCAAGATCATGGTGGTGCATAGCAACGAGAGAGGAGAGTGTTGTCTACGTACCCTCGTAGACCGAAAGCGGAAGCGTTAGCACAACGCGGTTGATGTAGTCGTACGTCTTCACGGCCAGACCGATCAAGCACCGAAACTACGGCACCTCCGAGTTCTAGCACACGTTCAGCTCGATGACAATCCCCGGATTCCGATCCAGCAGAATGTCGGGGAAGAGTTCCGTCAGCACGACGGCGTGGTGACGATCTTGATGTTCTACCGTCGCAGGGCTTCTCCTAAGCACCGCTACAATATTATCGAGGATTATGGTGGAGGGGGGCACCACACACGGCTAAGAGATGAATGATCAATTGTTGTGTCTCTGGGGTGCCCCCTGCCCCCGTATATAAAGGAGCAAGGGGGAGGAGGTGCGGCCATGCAAGGGGCGTGCCCGGAGGAGTCCTACTCCCACTGGGAGTAGGACTCCCCCCTTTCCATGTTGGAGTAGGACTTGGGGGGAAGGAGAGAAAGAGGGGAAAAGAAAGGGGAGGGGCGCCGCCCCCCTCCTTGTCCAATTCGAACTTGGGGGGGGAGGGGCGCGCGGCTGCCCCTTGGCCTCCTCTCTACTTCCTCCACTAGGCCCATTAAGGCCCATTAGGTTACCGGGGGGTTCAGGTAACCTCCCGGTACTCCGGTAAAATGCCGATTTCGCCCGGAACACTTCCGATGTCCAAACATAGGCTTCCAATATATCAATCTTTATGTCTCGGCCATTTCGAGACTCCTCGTCATGTCCGTGATCACATCCGGGACTCCGAACAACCTTCGGTGCATCAAAACATATAAACTCATAATGAAACTGTCATCGTAACGTTAAGCGTGCGGACCCTACGGGTTCGAGAACAATGTAGACATGACCGAGACACGTCTCCGGTCAATAACCAATAGCGGAACCTGGATGCTCATATTGGCTCCTACATATTCTACGAAGATCTTTATCGGTCAGACCGCATAACAACATATGTTGTTCCCTTTGTCATCGGTATGTTACTTGCCCGAGATTCGATCGTTGGTATCTTAATACCTAGTTCAATCTCGTTACCGGCAAGTCTCTTTACTCGTTCTGTAATACATCATCCCGCAACTAACTCATTAGCTGCAATGCTTGCAAGGCTTTAAGTGATGTGCATTACCGAGAGGGCCTAGAGATACCTCTCCGACAATCGGAGTGACAAATCCTAATCTCGAAATACGCCAACCCAACAAGTACCTTCGGAGACACCTGTAGAGCACCTTTATAATCACCCAGTTACATTGCGACGTTTGGTAGCACACAAAGTGTTCCTCCGGTAAACGGGAGTTGCATAATCTCATAGTCATAGGAACGTATAAGTCATGAAGAAAGCAATAGCAACAAACTAAACGATCAAGTGCTATGCTAACGGAATGGGTCAAGTCAATCACATCATTCTCCTAATGATGTGATCCCGTTAATCAAATGACAACTCATGTCTATGGTTAGGAAACATAACCATCTTTGATCAACGAGGCTAGTCAAGTAGAGGCATACTAGTGACACTCTGTTTGTCTATGTATTCACACATGTATTATGTTTCCGGTTAATACAATTCTAGCATGAATAATAACATTTATCATGATACAAGGAAATAAATAATAACTTTATTATTGCCTCTAGGGCATATTTCCTTCAGTTGGGAAGGAACGTGGACATCTTCACTGATCATAAGAGTCTCAAGTATATCTTCACTCAGCCCAACCTCAACCTCAGGCAGACTCATTGGGTCGAAATGATTCAAGAGTATAATCCGAGTATTGAATATACTCCAGGCAAGGGCAATGTCATTGTCGACGCTTTGAGCAGGAAGGCTTACTGCAACAGTTTGATTCTCAAGCCCTATCAACCGGATCTTTGTGAAGCTTTCCGCAAACTTAATCTCCAAATTGTTCCTCAAGTATTCCTTGCCAACCTCCAAGTCTCTCCTACTTTGGAAGATCAGATTCGTGAGGCTCAACTTCTTAATGCTATGGTGAAGAAGGTGAAGATTGGGATTGCCAAGAGCCAACCCAAGTACAAGTGCTATCGCCTTGATGACAAGGATACTCTATTCTTCGAGGATCGCATTGTTGTTCCTAAGGGTGACCTTCGTAAATTCATTATGAACGAGGCTCACAATTCACTCCTTTCTATTCATCCTAGAAGTACAAAGATGTACCATGGCCTCAAGCAGTCATATTGGTGGACTCGAATGAAGCGCGAGATTGCTCAGTTCGTGAATGAATGTGATGTCTGCAGAAGAGTGAAAGCAGAACACCAACGGCCAGCTGGTCTCCTCCAACCTCTTGCCATTCCAGAATGGAAGTTTGACCATATTGAGATGGACTTCGTGACTGGATTTCCCAAGTCCAAGCGTGGCAATGATGCTATCTTTGTTGTCATCGACAAGCTCACTAAAGTGGCTCATTTTCTTCCTATCAAAGAATCTATCATAGCAGCTCAGTTGGCAGAGCTATATACCTCCAGGATTGTCTCTTTGCACGGCATTCCGCAGTTGATATCTTAAGATCATGGAAGCATCTTTACCTCTAAGTTCTGGGATTCTTTTCAGAAGGCCATGGGCACAAGCATTCGCTTCAGCACAGCTTTTCATCCTCAAACTAGTGGCCAAGTCGAGCGAGTCAATCAAATTTTTGAAGATATGCTCAAGGCTTGTGTCATTTCTTTCGGTATGAAGTGGGAAGATTGTCTTCCATATGCCGAGTTCTCCTACAACAACAGCTTCCAAGCGAGTTCGGGCAAGGCCCCATTCGAGATTCTATATGGCAGAAAGTGTCGTACTCCTCTTAACTGGTCAGAGACTGGTGAACGCCAACTTCTTGGCAATGACTTGATCACAGAGGTTGAAGAAATGTGCAAAGTCATTCGTGAAAATCTCAAAGCCGCGCAATCGCGCCAGAAGAGTTACTATGATAGCAAGCATCGTGACTTGGCTTTCGAGATCGGAGACCATGTATACCTCCGCGTCTCTCCAATGAAAGGCACTCGTCGCTTCGGTATCAAAGGGAAGCTTTCCCGTAGATACGTGGGTCCTTTCAAGATCATTGGTAAAAGTGGCGATCTTGCCTATCAACTTGAGCTTCCATCCAACTTTGCAAACGTGCATGACGTGTTTCACGTGTCTCAGCTTCGCAAGTGTTTCAAAACTCCTGACCGCACCATCAAATTCGAAGAGATTGATCTCCAAGAAGACATGTCTTATCATGAGCATCCCGTTGCTATTCTTGAAGAAACTGAGCGCAAGACTCGCAACAAGTCTATCAAATTCCTGAAAGTGAAGTGGTCACATCATTCCGACCGTGAAGCCACCTGGGAACGCGAGGACCACCTCCGTTCCGAATATCCGGAGTTTTTCCAGTCCTAGATCTCGGGACGAGATCCTTTCGTAGTGGTGGAGTGTTGTAATGCCCCGTATGTAACTTGCCATATTTGTATTCCAACTCTTGCCATTTTCGGCACTAAGTTATGTTATTTCCCTCGTGGTTGGGTTTTGTCTTAGTTTTGCTTTTTGTCCTTGTCATGCATCTCATATCATGTCATCATGTGCATCGCATTTGCATACGTGTTCGTCTCATGCATCCGAGCATTTTCCCTGTTGTCCATTTTGCATTCCGGCACTCCTATGTCCTCCGGTGTCCCCTTTTGCCTTTTTTCGTGTGCGTGTGTTAAATGTTCTCGGATTGGACCGAGACTTGCCAAGCGGCCTGGGTATACTACCGGTAGACCGCCTGTCAAGTTTCGTGCCCTTTGGACTTCGTTTGATACTCCAACGGTTAACCGAGGAACCGTAAAGGCCTCGTGTGTGTTGCAGCCCAACACCCTTTTCAAAGTGGCCCAAAACCCATCTAAACCCCCTCCATCCTCTCGGTCGTTCGATCACGATCGCGTGGCTGAAAACCGCACCTCATTTGGACTCTCCTAGCTCCCTCTACCTATATATAGGCATCCCCCTCCGAAATACCCGCAGTCCAAAACCCTAGCCTCTTCCTCCTCCCGCCGCCGGACACGTCCGGACCGGCCGGACAAAACGCGCCGCCACCCCGAGCCACTCATAGCCCGACACGTGGCCCGCCGCCTCCTCCCACTGCGCCGGCCCGCGCGGCCCGGGGCAGGCCCCCGCGGCCCATCTCCGCCGCCCGCTCGTCCTCCGCCTCCGCGCGCCGGTCGCCGCTCGAGTGCCGCCGACACGCCACCGCCACGGCGTCTGACCGCCGCCTCCGCTCCGCCATCGGCCGCCGCCGACCTCGCCTCCACCGGTCGCCGCCTCCTCGCCGCCTTCCTGCTCCTCGTCGCCGGCAAGCGAATCCGGTGAAGCTCTGGCCACCGCCCCGTCTTCTCCGGCGAAGCCCCGGTGATCCTCGAACTGCATGCCAGATTTGGATCTGAGAGGCCTAGGGTTGACTTTCATTTTTCTCTAAGTCCCCGGTTTTCAATATTTTTAGCCATCTTCATCATGTCGTATCTCTGCATCCGTAGCTCCGTTTTGCGTGTATGATATATTGAATTGTTCGTCTGGATGTGGTCTTCATTTCATTACATTGCACCATGCTTGTTTGAGTCCATCTTGATGCCCTAAATGCTGTTGCAAGAGTGCTATAAAATGTTAGTTTCTGTTTCTTAGCAGATTATGGACATTTGTCATTTTTGCCATGTTTAATGTGTGCCTCATATGAACTTGAGCCCTACATGTGTTTTGGGCTATGCCATGCCATCTTTATAGGGGTGTATGCCATGTATTTTTGTGATCAATGTGGTGACTAGCACAAGCATGCAAAGTAGCTCTCGTGATGTTGCTGATTTCAGGGACTTAGAATTCTTCTAAGTCATTTCCCTGATGATATTTTTATGCCTTGTATTCATGTTGGTACAGAGTGATCCATGCCTCTTTTGAGCATGTTCAGTAAGGATGTTTTTGAGATATTGTTATGTTCTATCCATACATGTCTTTGTTTGCAATTATGGAGTACCCTAGCATGACCCAATCTTGCTCTACTTTTGCTATAAAATGTTCCTGGCAGATTGTTTACATGTTAATCAATTTTGCCAAGGTTGTTGTAGTTGATACATGCATGCTATGAGAGTGTTCTTGCCATGGTTAGCTTATTGAACATGTCTTCTTGCTGGGTGTATGCTTAGTTTGTCATGCAATGCCTTGTGGTGAGTGCATCGAGCTCGCAAACATGCCTACGTAACTCTGTTTTTTGCCATGTCTAGTTTTCTGCTAAGTCTGCATCTGTTAACGAAACTTGCTATGTTCACATGGTTGCCATTGTATCTTCTGATCCTTTTTGGCTTATGGTCAGTAAGGGACTTTTGTTATATGCTTTGAGTAGTTTCATGCCATGCCTTTCCTTGCCATGATATGTTCCTGTAGCATGTTGTTATCTTGTTCTAAACATTGCTTTGTGATGTTAATTCCTGACATGTTATTTTCACTAAGTCTGTGAACCTGATATCTTTTGCATTTTTGCCATGCTTGTTTGAACCTGCTATTGTGTGAATTAGCTGTAGCTCAGTGTTCATCTTTTGTCAAGCATCTTGAGTGGATCACTTCCATGTGCTTTGTTGTTATGTTAGAGTGCAGTAGCTTAGTTTCTTATTGCATTTTAGATGGCATCGTGCTGTTAAACGCAGAATAGTGCCATTATTGTTTTGCTTGCCATTTGCAAACCGTGCATCCAATTCCGGTGATCTTTATATCGATTTCGACCGAAATCAACTCATCTTTCCAGCGGCACTCTTGGCTTACCAAGTTGAGGCCTGGTTAAATCTTTTATTTCCAGAGCATGCCTATGCATTGCATATCACATCCCGCATATCATGCCATGTTTTGCATCATGTTGCTTGCGCATTGCACCATGGTTGATCGTGGTTCCCTTTGCTTGTGTTCTTGCTTTGGGTAGAGCCGGGAGACGAGTACGTGATCGAGGAACCCGTTGAGTACACTTACGAGGATCAAGCTTACGTCAACTCGTAGAACTTTACAGGCAAGATGACCATACCCTCGAAATCACTTCTATCTTTGCTTGCTAGTTGCTCGCTCTTTTGCTATGCCTATGCCGCGATACCTACCACATGCTTTATCATGCCTCCCATATTGCCATGTCAAACCTCTAACCCACCTTGTCCTAGTAAACCGTTGTTTGGCTATATTACCGCTTTGCTCAGCCCCTCTTATAGCGTTGCTAGTTGCAGGTGAAGATTGGAATTTGTTCCTTGTTGGAACATGATTATTGTTGGGATATCACTATTATATCTTGTTTACTTTAATGCACCTATATACTTGGTAAAGGGTGAAAGGCTCGGCCTTATGCCTGGTGTTTTGTTCCACTCTTGCCGCCCTAGTTTCCATCATACCGGTGTTATGTTCCTTGATTTTGTATTTCTTACGCGGTCGGGTTATAATGGGAACCCCTTGACAGTTCGTCTTGAATAAAACTCCTCCAGCAAGGCCCAACCTTGGTTTTACCATTTGCCACCTAGACCTTTTCCCTTGGGTTTCGCAGACTCAAGGGTCATCTTTATTTTTAACCCCCCCGGGCCAGTGCTTCTCTAAGTGTTGGTCCAACCTGAGCGATGTCCGGTGCCCCCTGGGCAATCAGGGTTTATGCCAACCCGACATCTGGCTCATCTGGTGTGCCCTGAGAACGAGATATGTGCAGCTCCTATTGGGATTTGTCGGCACATTCGGGCGGCTTTGCTGGTCTTGTTTTACCATTGTCGAGATGTCTTGTAACCGGGATCCCGAGTCTGATCGGGTCGTCCTGGGAGAAGGAATATCCTTCGTTGACCGTGAGAGCTTGTGATGGGATAAGTTGGGACACCCCTGCATGGTTTTGAACTTTCGAAAGTCGTGCCCGCGGTTATGGGCAGATGGAAATTTGTTAATGTCCGGTTGTAGAGAACCTGAAACTTAACTTAATTAAAATGGATCAACAACGTGTGTAGCCGTGATGGTCTCTTTTCGGCGGAGTCCGAGAAGAGAACACGGTCTCGTGTTATGCTTGAACGTAAGTAGTTCTCGACTGTGCTTTGCCTTCTCTTCTCGCTCTCTTTTGCGTATGTTAGCCACCATATATGCTAGTGCTTGCTGCAGCTCCACCTCATACATTTTCCCTACCCATAAGCTTAAATAGTCTTGATCGCAAGGGTGTGAGATTGCTGAGTCCCCGTGACTCACAGTTTACTTCCAAAACCAGATGCAGGTGCCGATGATACCGTTCCAGGGGATGCGACTAAACTCAAGTGGGAGTTCGATGAGGACTCAGGACGCTACTACGTTTCCTTTCCAGACGATCAGTAGTGGAGCCCAGTTGGGGCGATCGGGGATCTTATGCAATTGGGGTTGTCTTTATTTTGGTTCCGTAGTCGGACCTTGATTGTATCTGGATGATGTAATGCTATATTTATGTTTTGTGTGAAGTGGAGATTGTAAGCCAACTCTGTACCTCTTTCTTATTCAGTACATGGGATGTGTAAAGATTACCCCTCTTGCGACATTGCCTACAATGCGGTTATGCATCTAAGTCGTGCTCCGGCACGTGGGAGATATAGCTGCATCGTGGGTGTTACAATTGTATACCTTAGCATGATTCTGGCAAGGGAGTACAATAGTGATCTAGGAGTAGATCATTGGACAGCGGTCAAAAATTATCCTTAGAGGACTAAGGAAATATTTCTCGGTTATGAAGGTGATAAAAGAGTTCGTCATAAAGAGTTACGTCGATGCAAGCTTTTTACATCGATCTAGATGACTCTAAGTCTCGATCTGGATACATATTGAAAGTGGGAGCAATTAGCTAGAGTAGCTCCGTGCAGAGTATTGTAGACATAGAAATTTGCGAAATACATACGGATCTGAATATTGCAGACCCGTAGACTAAACTTCTCTCACAAGCAAAACATGATCACTCTTTGGGTGTTAATCACATGGCGAAGTGAACTAGATTATTGACTCTATTAAACCCTTTGGGTATTAGTCACATGGAGATGTGAACTAATCACATAAAGATGTGAACTAGATTATTGACTCTAGTGCAAGTGGGAGACCGAAGAAAATATGCCCTAGAGGCAATAATAAAGTTATTATTTATTTACTTATATCATGATAAATGTTTATTATTCATGCTAGAATTGTATTAACCGGAAACTTAGTACATGTGTGAATACATAGACAAATAGAGTGTCACTAGTATGCCTCTACTTGACTAGCTCGTTGAATCAAAGATGGTTAAGTTTCCTAGCCATAGACATGAGTTGTCATTTGATTAAACGGGATCACATCATTAGAGAACGATGTGATTGACTTGACCCATTCCGTTAACTTAGCACGATGATCGTTTAGTTTGTTGCTATTGCTTTCTTCATGACTTATACATGTTCCTATGACTATGAGATTATGCAACTCCCGAGTGTCGGAGGAACACTTTGTGTGCTACCAAACGTCACAACGTAACTGGGTGATTATAAAGGTGCTCTACAGGTGTCTCCGATGGTACTTGTTGAGTTGGCATAGATCGAGATTAGGATTTGTCACTCCGATTGTCGGAGAGGTATCTCTGGGCCCTCTCGGTAATGCACATCACTATAAGCCTTGCAGGCAATGCAACTAATGAGTTAGTTGCGGGATAGTGCATTACGGAACGAGTAAAGGGACTTGCCGGTAACGAGATTGAACTAGGTATTGAGATACCGATGATCAAATCTCGGGCAAGTAACATACCGATGACAAAGGGAACAACGTATGTTGTTATGCGGTTTGACCGATAAAGATCTTCGTAGAATATGTAGGAGCCAATATGAACATCCAGGTTCCACTATTGGTTATTGACCGGAGACGTGTCTCGGTCATGTCTACATAGTTCTCGAACCCATAGGGTCCGCACGCTTAACGTTCGGTGACAATCGGTATTATGAGTTTATGTGATTTGATGTACCGAAGGTAGTTCGGAGTCCCGGATGAGACCGGGGACATGACGAGGAGTCCCAAAATGGTCGAGACGTAAAGATCGATATATTGAACGACTATATTCGGACATCGGAAAGGTTCCGAATGATTCTGATATTTTTTGGAGTACCGGGGAGTTACGAGAATACGGGAAAGAAGTATTGGACCTCATGGGCCAAGTGGTGGAAGAGAGGAGGCAGGGCGCGCGGCCCCCTAGCCCAAACCGAATTATACTAGGGGGCCGGGCCCCCTTTCCTTCTTTCCTCCCTCTCCTTCCTTCTCCCCTTTCCCATTTCCTTTTCCTCCTGCTAGTAGGAGTAGGAAAGGGCAGTCCTACTCCTACTAGGAGGAGGACTCCTCCTGGCGCGCCCTAGGAGGGCCGGACGGCCTCCCCCTTGCTCCTTTATATAGGGGGGCAGGGGGCACCCTAAAACACACAAGTTGATCATTGATCCCTTAGTCGTGTGCGGTGCCCCCCTCCACCATAATCCACCTCGATCATATCGTAGCGGTGCTTAGGCGAAGCCCTGCGTCGATAGCAACATCATCAACGTCATCACGCCGTCGTGCTGACGGAACTCTCCCGTTAAGCTCTGCTGGATGGGAGTTCGTGGGACGTCATCAAGCTGAACGTGTGCTGAACTCGAAGGTGTTGTGCGTTCGGTACTTGGATCGGTCGGATTGTGAAGACATTCGACTACATCAACCGCGTTATCATAACGCTTCCGCTTACGGTCTACGAGAGTACGTGGACGATACTCTTCCCTCTCGTTGCTATGCATCACCATGATCTTGCGTGTGCGTAGGAAATTTTATGAAATTACTACGTTCCCCAACATCAGCCGCGGTGCCGCTTTGACTGCCGAGGGGTGGGGTGTTGAGTATATGTGTTATGTGCATATTGTGTATTGGGCCCGCCTCCTAGTTCCTTGTATAGTTGAGGTCCGTGGCCCACTTTCTTACATCATATATACGTGCCTATGCACGAAGAGCAATACATCCCACAACATCCAGTTCAGATTCAGAGTTGCCAAGGCGAAGGAACGTCACCCCATAACTGGTTCCGTCACCGACCACCGTCGGGACTCCGGGGGAGCGGAGGCTAGGCGAAGCTACGCCACTTGAGGAGAGAGGAGGGTGGCTGGGGATGGCGGGTCTAGGAGAGTCCGAAATCATTAGTTGAGGAGTACTCGTTGCAAAGATCACTCCAACTTCTCAGGTCGCGATACGCGCGCCACTTGTCGCAACGTGAAAGTTTTCCCCTTTTCGTAAATCCATTTATTCAAAACATTTTATCTCTTAAACCATGCGTCCAAATCTCGAACCGCTTTCACGGTTGAATTCCTCGCGTCAAGATCTTCAAAACTAGATCCCATGTCGATAGATTTTGATGATTTTTTTCCACGAAAAAACACGAATTGGGAGCGTGATTTTTTTCCTTTCCAAAAGAGGCATGCCCGTGCCTCTCGCGGAAGAAAAAACAAGAAGAAAAAATGTGTTTTTTTTCATTTCCGAGGAGGCACAGCCATGACTCTTGCGAAAGCACAACCGTGCTTCTCACGGAAGCAAAACTGTGACTCTTGTGAAAGAAAAAAAAATAGAAAACACATTTTTTTTCGTTTACGAGAGACACGGTTGTGACGCGGAAGCAAAAACCGTGACTCTCGCGAAAGAAAAAAAAATAGAAAACACGTTTTTTTCTTTTCCAAGAGGCACGGCCGTGCCTCTCGCTAAAGCACAACCGTGCCTCTCGCATAAGTAAAACCTGACTCTTGAAAAAGGGAAAAAGAATAACAGAAAACATATTTTTTCCGTTTTCGAGAGACACGGTCGTGACTCTCGCTAAATCATAACCGTGTCTTTCGCGTAAGCAAAACCGCGACTCTCGCAAAAAGAAAAAAAAATATAAAACATGTTTGTTTTCGTTTCCGAGAGGCACGGCTACGACTCTGGCGAAATCACACCTCTGCCTCTCGCGAAAGCAAAATCGTGACTCTCGCGAAAGGAAAAAAACAGAGAACACGTTTCTTTTTCGTTTTTCAGAGGCACGACTGTGACTCTCACGCAAGCAAAACCGTGACTCTCGCGTAAGAAAAAAAACACGTTATTTCGCGTAAACAATTTTTTTTTAGAATTTTTTTATCGAAAAGCTATGGAAGGCCGGTGGAAACCAAAAAAGCTAAGAAAATTGTTTAATAAGTCAAAAATGCGTGTAAAAAATAAAAAAATAAAATTCAAAGAAAACGCCCAGAGCACGACACGTGGCGAATGGCTGAGAGCACATCAAGTGGCGCTGATCGTTGCGAGGCTTCCAAAGGAGCGCTCGTTAAGTAGTTCCTCTTGAAAGAGTCGGATGCGAGGAGACGCGGACGAGGGAAGGAATCTTTGATTAGGCCCCATTGAGTCTTGAGCAACCCACATCTAAGCCCACATTTTGTTTTCAAAAATTGTGTTTTCAAAAAACCCAATCAGGCTGCTGGTTGATGTGGGCAACGCACATCTAAGCCGACAAAAAAGGTATCCGCGGCTTGCCTAAAAAAATAATGATATCGTGTACGTGGGTTGCCTTAAAAAATGTGATATACGCGGGAATACACTATTTACCGCATAATGCGTTAATAGTCGGAGCTTCGGACAGGGCGCCCGCGACTAGGCCCGCCCATTTTATTTTTCTTTCCAGTTTCTATTTTTTTCATTCCCCCTTTCTTTCCTGTTTATTTTATTATCAATTTTATTTTTCTCGGCTTTCTTTTTTACATAAACTCCAAATTTCAATAAATTCTCAGAATTTCGAAGTTTCATCAAATTTTTTAAAGGTTCAAAATTTCAAAATGTTGTTCTCATATTAAAAAGTTTTAAACTTTAAATTGTTGCACTTGTTCCGAAATTTGTTCAAATTTCAAAAATGTTCCCATTTTTTTCAAAAAATGTTCATGTATTAAAACTTGTTTGATATTTTAAAAATGTTTGTGTTTTCAAAAAATGTTCAAGATTCAAAAAGTAATATTTTTAAGAATTTTTCACAAATTGGAAAAATGTTTGAGTTTTAAAAAATGGTCATCTTTTCTACAATTGTTCTGAAAGTTCAAAACATATTCTCAGTTTCAATAATTCTCAAATTCAAAAAATGTTCTAGTTTTCATCAAAAGTTCACATTTTCAAAAAAATTCCCTTTTATAAAAAAATTGTGTTTCCAAAAATTGTTTGGATGTTTCCAAAATTGTACACATTTAAGAAAGAACTTTTTATAATTTAAAAATTTGTTGACAGATCCAAAAAAATTAAGCCCATGGTGGAATGGTCGGTTCCTAGGTTTGGATGGGTGAGGTTGCTGGCGAAAGCCGTACTTCGGTTGTGGCATGAGTCGTCTTCGGTGGTTCTTAAATGCGTCGTTCCCTCATTGAAGGCGTCGATGTAGCAGTTCTTATTGTCCTTCCTATTATGCTCCGGAGTAAACCCTAGATATGGTCTGCTTGATCGGACAATGGCAGCATTGGTAGCTATGCTCAGTGTTGTGTTCCCTCTTGGGGGCATCGTCTTGGAGGTGGATCCGTTTGGTGGGAATTGTTGCTCGTGGAAGTTGGCAGTGGCCACGTGGGGCTAAAGATGATGCATTCATCGATGACAGGGAGCATGAGTACTATTCACATATGAGAAGGGTCATATAAGCCAATTGGTCGCTTCTCATGGGATCAGAGCAACATATGTCCACCTCCTTTTGGCATGTCTTTCCTCTTTGGTGTCGACGAGGTTGGCAAATTTGCTCATGGAAGATTAGGCCAGCAATGGTTTTGGTGTGCACTTTGATAGCGGCGAAGACGACACTCGAGTACTCGGCTACGTGTTCTGTGGTGTTTGGCCTTTCAGGCGTCTTGCTATTTTTTAGCGCTTTAGACCTAGTCAAACTAGGTGTGGCTCGCCTTTATTCAGTTTTTCATTTGGTTTTCCTTCAATAAACCGAGCAGTCTCTTTTTTCCCTTTTTCCCTTTTGCGCTAACATTTATGTTGTGCTTTTTTTCCTTTAATACCCTTTCTAATCAATAAATTTGACAATGCTCCCATCAACAGTAAAAGAACATGACCCTCACACAACACCTTAAAAAATGACCACATCGAGGTCTCCAGCAATAGTTGACATAGTGCATGTCAGCTGCTATCGCACCTTTAGATGCTACCGGGGTTCTGGAGCATTGTATCGTGCATCAAATGGCCGGCATTGGCCAGTGCAAGTTTTGTAGAAAACCTCTCAACATTCCTAAAATGATGTTTTGATTCACGTCCGATGATGTTGTTCGTTGGATCACAGATTTAACAGCCTTGGTGCCCCTGTATCACAGTAGCATCTAAGGAGTGGTAGCACCAGTATATTTTCCCACAATTGACATAATAAAAGGGTATATCCAAGTCTTGAGAAATGCTTTTTTTGTACTATCTCCCGAACTTAATACTACTAACATAAGACGTTTTTTGACATCAGCATATTTTTTGAATTTTCACTGGCATATTAAACTCTAAGAATGCCTTATAAAAAGTCAACAGAGGTAGTGCGTCTAAGTCGCTGCCGAAAGGTGCAACTGCGTAGTGAGAAGTGTATATGACGCTTTTTCACTCCGTTGAAAAGTGCAAGTTGCATTTTCTTCTCTGAACTAGACTTCAAAGAAGCAATCACTCGCGTGAGCATTAGTAAAATGGATTTTCTTTTGTTTTATTATGTTGAACGGAGATGCTCAAATCTGAAATCATCGATCGGACGACATTTTAACTTGTGTCAGAGCTTGCTCCTACTTTTGTTGCTCTTCGTTGGCCAGGCAGGGGTCATCCACTGCCTCCCTATCGCCACCAGCTCGCCGGATCCCATCTTCCGCACCCGCACCACGGCGGCCGTGAGCTTCCCTTTCCGGCCCACCACCCGCCCGTCCAACTGAACCTCCTCCTGCACACGATCGATTCGCCATGTTTCAATTTGCTCGCCGGCCGCCGCAGCAGCTTGCCATCAATCATCATCATGTATTATTATCATAGGAAATGGACATACGTTGCACGCGACGGGCGAGAAGTAGGACAGGCCGTAGTGGACGGTGGACGTGGGCGCGCCCACCACCGTGAAGACCACCGCCGAGCACATGTTGTCCACCGCCGCCGCCAGCGCCCCCGCGTGCCACGTCCCGTCAGAGTCCTGCACGCAAGCGCAACGCGGGAACAGACAAAGACACGCCGCGGTGAGATCTCCGACCCGGACACGGCGGCACAGGCGCTTGAGTGGGAGAACCCAATATGTGCGAGGGGGCTGGGCGCACGTACGGTGAGCGGCGGCGGCACGTGGAACGAGCACACGACGCGGCCGTGCTCGGAGAGGGAGATGCGTGCGCCGGCCAGCACCAGCGAGTTGAGCGCGTGCCCCTTTTGGCTGGCCGCGTCGGTGATTTTGCCGGCGTAGTCCGCGCGCGGGTCCTCCAGCCACTTCCTGGCGACGGCGGCCAGCCGGAGCCGCAGCGCTTCGGCCTCCGCCGCCCCGTCGTCCATGTGCGTGTGTGTGTGTGTGTGTGTGTGTGTTGCGTGTGCTTGATTTGTGACCTTGGACGCTTCCTTGCTCCTCCACAGCTATAGCCTTGTTGTACCCGTAGGAGCACGATATAAGATCAGCTCGACTTAATTAACCCCATGACAGTGACTAGCAATAATGCACGATGTAGGCATATTCTGAAACTCAAGTCAACCAACGAAATGCCCAACGCAGCTTCCTTCAAATCCCTTTGGACTCGAGGTGATCTCCACTCCTCAAGAGCTTTTTTATGATACCTATACTGCTACGGAAAAAGGAGCACTATATACCTAATCTCACCGTTCAATTCTTGAGGGTATTTTAGACCTCTAATTTTTCACATTAAAAGAAAACCAAACTCTTATTAGTTTGTATCTGGAATCTGTCATGGCTGTCGACTGTCGAGAGAAAACGCCGCCGACTCAATCCAGACGCGCCGTCTCCCATATTGCACGCCCCGGCCATCTAACTCCCCCTCACTGCCGCCGTGCTAGTTCACTCCATCCATATCTAGCTAGTTCACAAATCCGTAACCTTCCAACAGGCCTCGAACGTCCGCCGCCTTGTTATGGATTAGAAGTTCAGTTATCCATACTTGGCTGCATCGTAGAAACCGAGTGATGTCAAAAACTTTCTTCCAAGGGGCTAGCTGCCGCTGCTAGGAAATAACAAACCCATCACTGAAATTGCCAACAGCCTGAACCAAGTAGTGCAGCTTAAAACCTGAATTTGCATTGGATATGGCCAACTCTCTACAAAGGTGAACACTAAATTATCCGTCAGCGCTTGTCACCCGTGGGATGATGGTACCTCACATCCGGCCTGCCGAAGAACAGAAGCTGCGCCATTCTGCCCTCACATCCGGTGTAGGCAGGAGACGTCGGGTGCCGACTGCCGAGACCTGCGCTATGCCGCCGAGCGCCTGATCCACGAGCACAGGCTGGCCGAGGAAGGGACGAGAGATCGGCTCGCCGAGGGAGAATGCGTGGGGCGCCTCAATCTGACGAGCTGAAACTTAAAAATCTTCCCGAGTTGCCTTCAAATCACATATACCGCTTACGTTGATCGAGCAGTGCAGTCTTTATACTGCTAAACCAATTCCAGCAGTATATATCTCTTCGGGCCGTTGGATCTTCCAGAATGGAGGGCCCGTATTCATTACCCGGTACCGTAAAAGAGCTCCTCAAATAAGCATTTAACATTGTCAGTTAATCAATGAATTTGGACAGATAGTGTTCTCATCGTTGCTGTATCATAGCTTGCTCCCTTGATATCCCTTTGGTCTGGAGGTGGTCATCCACTGCCGGCCGACCGCCACCAGCGCGCCGGACTCCTTCTTCCGGACCTCCGTGGTCACCGCCGTCATCCTCCCTTTCCGGTCGACCACCCTCCCGTCCATCTCCACTTCCTCCTGAAAACATTTCAGCAGAACTTATTTTACTTCAGCCTTGGTCTTGATGAAACTTGCACGCGAGGATGCAAAATGCAGCTGAAATCGTACGGTTTCAGACAATGTGACTTGACGACTTAATACTGTGCAATGAAATGGAAAGCGTCTGAAATGGCGTATGCTGATCGGAAATTAGTGCTTTGTCTGGGCAAAGATAAGAATGTGCTCTTAAAGCTCAGTGTGCTGAGGCCGAAAATGGCAGAGCCATAACCGCTACCCTTTAATGTGTAGCCTTGGCGCCTCTTGCCTTATAACTACTCGAAGAAGAAATGGTTGAAGAGTTTTGCTTTGATACTCCAACTTTATTTACTCTACAAAGCACACGTTCAGAAGGAATAATCAACCAAATTCTTTGAGCTCAGAAAGCAGCTTTCCAGGAAAGATCAAGCTCACCTAATTGGACTATCCTTTATAATCTGTCTACCGAACAAAGCACGCCTAATCGCCGCCTCAGTAGTGTCAAGGCATTAATTTACCTCTGCATATTTTACTCATGGTGGTGTTTGGTGATGGTGCTCCATTCGGAATCAAGTCGGGTTTTTCTCTTATTTCTTATTTTGCGTGGTTTTCGCGGGTTCTCATATAAACCAAGCCACTCTGCATTCTTGTTCTTTTTCTTATTTTACTGAACTCGACACAGCTTTTGCCTTGCAAATCGTTTTTTTCTTCCCTTTTTTCTTGTTTCATGTGCTATATGCCCCAGATTCTCATAAACCGAGGCACTATACTTGTGCTTTTTCCTATCTTATTGAAATGTGCGCAGCTCTTGCCTTGCAAGTCAATTTTTTTCTTTTTTCTTTTGACTTGAGGTCGTCAAAATATGGAAGTACGCATAAAGACTCCACACAGTCCAAGTGTTTTTTAGTCCTTTACCAACCAAGATTATCCTATATATTTATTTTGTATTTACTCATGCGAGAAATACAACATGAAATTCAGTATACGCGGCTGCAGAACATCAATTTTTTTAACCAGCAACTGATCAACCAACACAACGATTGCAACTGATCAAGCAACACAACGATTGCAAGAAGCAAACAGTGAGATTAATTTCCATTTAACCCAGTAAACGAGTTTATGCTGGCATTTGGAGGAGGAACAGAGCAGAGCAGAGCAGAGAGTATAGTAGGTAGGGTACGCACATGGTGCTTGGCCGGCGCGAAGTAGGAGATGTCGTAGTGGACGGAGACCTTGATGATGCCCTCCACCGACATGATCGCCGCCGCGCACACGTCGTCCACCGCCGCCGCGATAGCCCCCGCGTGCCAGTTCCCGTCCGCGTCCTGCACGCGCGCGCGCCCAAACCAAGGACAAATTGGAATCGGAAACCAATCACGGGAAGAAGCCAACCTCGCGGAGCGCCAGGGCTCGAGATAGTCTGCGGGCGCACACGTACCGTGAGGCGGGCGGGCACGCGGAGCGAGCAGACGGCGCGGCCGCGCTCGGCGAGGGACACGCGCACGCCGAACAGCGGCAGCGCGTTAAAAGCCCTGCGGCCGTCGCCGGCGCCGTCCTCCGCGATGGCGCCGGCGTCCTCGAGCCACTTGCGGGCCGCGGCGGCCATCCACGCGGGCGGCGCCGGGTCGCCCATGCACGCGCCGTGCGGGCGCGGGGTGCCTCGGCGGCGTGCGCGGTGGACGGGGATCGAGTTTGACGCGATGACCGGGCAGACCTACTCCTACTCTTCTTTTCCTACTCTACTTGACAGGGGTGTGTCTGCTTCCTTTTCGTCTCCTCTAACTTGCTTAAAGTGAGAAGCCAGGGTGTGAGCGCATGCTCATCAGTTCAACGCTTCAAACGATCGTCTCCTGTGTGGCTGTGTCTGTGTGTCTTGGGACCACGGAGGCACGGCGGCTCCTTGTCCGCGAGAGGTCTCCGTTTTTAAATATTTTTTGTTAATTTTTATAGAATTTGTGTCCTGCTCAGAGATGCGAGGCGACGACGGCTTTTTTAGATAAAATAAGATCCTTCTCGTCTAGCCCCGCTTCGGTGGTGTTTCTAATTCTCAAAGGAGGTGTGAAGGTTTGTCTCGAGCGGATCTCGTGGGATTCCGTTGGTGTTTGTTTTCGGTGGATCCACGTGGATCCAGTCTTCGTTCGTCTGTGTTCGTGTGTCTACAGGTTGGATCCTTCCGATCTATGCTTCTCTTTATCGGCGACGGTTCCTGTTTTGGTGCGCTGGTTTTATAAGACCTTAGCACGACGACTTTTCAACTGTCTACTACAATAATGTTTGTCCAGCTCCAATGAGAAAGAGGCGATGAAAGCAGGGCACCTTCGGTTCGCTCCAGTCTTTGTAGTCGTCGATAGGTGGTCTACGAATTTGGATCTACTTTTTTACTTCTAGTGATTTTTTACTAGCTTAACAATTGATAAATAGATCAAAAGTTTTTCACGAAAAAATGAAAACAAATAAAAATGAACCATTCTAAATGTACATTTCAGTCTCTTTGAGGGGAAAAGAGGTTCCAGCGACTCCGATGGGGTTTATTAGGCTGCTCATATTTTGAACGAAAGTATGACCATATATTAACATAATAAAATATGAGTTTTATGCAATAATAATGGTATCATTGAAAATAAATTTTAGATACAAATCCAACAATATAATTTTATGGCATATCGCTTTTATTTTACAAATCAAGTTTGCGGTCAAAGTTTAACTTAAAATACAAGGAATCTAAGGGCATCTCTAAAGCGGACCCTCAAATCGCTCACAAACATTCGACCACACTGTATGGACGCAGTTTGTCATTAAATTTTATCTCGTATCGGTCCGCAGATCAGTCTGTTTCCCGCAAACTAAGGTGGAGGGGGGCTTTGCGGGAGTCCGGACCACCGCCACGTAGGATTTCGACACCCCCGGGCCACCCAAAACCACACCCGGACCACGCGTCTCCATCTCTTTCCTCTATCTCTTCATCCGCTTCATCCCTTGTCAACACTACCACTCTACCATCCCATTCGCCCGCCAAGTCCTTCTCGCATCTCCGCGACCTCCGCCGTTCCACCCGGTCGGCACGCCGCTTTGCCTACGCCGGCGGTCCACACCTCCTATTTGTCTGTCGGGCATCTACCGTACCAACTGCCTCGGCGGGGTTCACAATGCCCGACAAGTGTTTGGTAAAATGCACATGCTAATATGTTTGCCCTTCTTTGAAATAATGGATTCAGACATGGAGTACATGGCGAGGGCGCCTTCCGTGCGGCAGACTCGCGCGACCTCGCCCCAGCCACGAGTCAAGAAGATCCTCCCGGAGGAGACGGCTTCAACCTCCACTCCAGTCGCCGGGGCATCGCAGTCGGCGTGCTGCAACCATAGCTCGAGGGGGCCTCTCGGCGGCGAAGAACTGCGGGTAGCGAATCCAAGTGTGCGGAGGCATCGCCGCCCATAGCA